>NC_071272.1:22081037-22298537 GCF_023375685.1 Ictalurus furcatus | reverse complement strand
CATATTGAAGCTTCTGGGATGTTCCAGGGGTAAATGTCAATTCTTTACCATCCCCCACCCTGCCTTATTTTCTCACCAGTTTGGTCACCAGCCAATTCTCACCCACATATCATACAACAGCTGCCGACTGGCGAAGGTGTAGGCTAACACGTGTGTCCTCCGGGACGTGTCAAACCGGCCAATTGTGTCACAGAGGAAAGCGCTATCCGCCCTCTTCCGCACACAGATTGGCTAGTCTCACTGTGATTGACAGGGGAAAGAGTGTATGTCCCTCCCACCCAGAGAACAAGGCCGATTCTGCACCCTTGGCTCCTGGCGACGTATAGCTGTGGTATCGATGGGAGTCAAACTTGCGATCTCCCTATGATAGGGTGAACGTGTTTCTGGTGCACCTTGTACATCGTGTCAGCATTTCCGACACGTAAACATTCCACAGTGCTGACTGCGGCCGTCTCTGAAGTTGCAGGGGTGTTTTTAAGATGTTATTACTTCTTCTTTTTTCCTTTTCTTTTTAAGCTTAATGCTTCCTATTCATGCATAACATTCATATTCAGCCAAAGCCATGGAGTTCATTTCAACAGACATGCTCGAGTTTGTACACAATCTTGGGCTGAAATAAAGGGAACAATGAGCTCTCTAAAGCACAGAATCCTCTTGGACGTGATGGACGTGATCTGGACCCAGAAAGATAATAAGTGATGAAGAAAAGTCTCTTTATTTATTTATTTATTTATTTATTTATTTATTTATTTATTTTTACAGTAGGGTTGGCTGGTCTGTTCATTTGGTGGATCTGCCCCATGACTTGCTCGTGAAGTGCCCCTGAAATCAAAATGGTGTTTCAGAGCTTTTTGTAACTGTTCCATAGTATTATGGACACCGATGTGATACTATATTCAATTCAATTCAATTTTATTTGTACAGCACTTTTAACAAGGGACAACGTCCCAAAGCAGCTTTACACAGATATATAAATTCAGGATATACATTTGAGATGTATGAATTCATCCCTAATGAACAAGCCAGAGGTGACGGTGGCGAGGAAAAACTCCCTGAGACGATATGAGGAAGAAACCTTGAGAGGAACCGGACAATATTTAAAATATCTTTATGTCCAAAAAATAATACAAACAATAGTTTTGGAGATATTCTCATTTCAATTTTATTGATCATGACGTCCAAGAAAACCATCAAACTTTTTTTGATGATTCATATCTAGTCAAAATTTTGTAATCCTCCAATTAAGAGCTTTCTAGAAACGTACTTGTTGTGAAAATCATTCAAGCAGATCGGAATGACATCGCTCTGACTTCCTGTTTCAGGAGGAAATACGTCACGGAATCAAATTCCCAATTCCAAACAAGTTCCCCGTGCAGTGTAATTGATAACGCACCGAGTGTTGGTTTGTGGAAGGGAAAATTGTGGAGATCTTCTCCTTTGTCACTCACGCTAGACAGATCCGACCAAAGTGACCTCTCGCCAGCAACGATGAGGTCCATAAAACATCCTCAGCTCCGTACAACACTGTCTAATGTGAGCTGACTGAGATCTGTAATGACCTCCTCTCATAAACCTAAGTTTGGATTGTAAAAATCCAGATGCATCTCTATCTCACCAATTTCCTACCGCTTGGTCTGGCAGTGCAGAAGAATTATAAACCTTCTGGGACCAGGCAGCCTTAAAGCACTCGATTTTCCCAGGAAAAGAAAAGCCAGCCAAAAAAGAGCTGTCGTCCACGACATTTAAGTCAACGTTTGCGCAACCCTCGGCAGGTTTGAAAACGGTTTACACAAGTGCAAGCAACGTGAGAGGCAGATGCTTGCTAGATGACTAGTGAGACAAAAAAAAGTCTCTGTAAACATCCGAGATGCCCTAAGATTCATGCCAGTTGATATGCCATGGTGATATTAGCTGTAGCCCTTATGTAAACTTTAGTGAGCTAGTAATTCAGATAAGAAGAAGCTCCTTTCAATATAAGCAATGAGTATGAGTATATCAGCTGTTTCAGCGCTACTTGGGTTTTAAAAATACTGTGGCCTGTCGTTTTAACGTCGTTATTCCTCTTTTAAGTCGATTTATTAAGGACATGTCAGGAGTCATTTTGCTCTTTGCATATGAAGCGTGAATAATTGTGGAGTCGCGCTCTAAATGCATGAACATTGCTACATAAATATTATTATTACTAATATATGCTAGTCAACAATAATAACTGATATTGTTTTTGTTAAAATTGCCATAGAAAAGTGAATGATATATATATATATATATATATATATATATATATATATATATATTGGGGCGCACGGTGGCTTAGTGATTAGCACGTCCGCCTCACACCTCCAGGGTCAGGGGTTCGATTCCCACTGTTGCCCTGTGTGTACAGAGTTTGCATGTTCTCCCCGTGCTGCGGGGGTTTCCTCCGGGTACTCCGGTTTCCTCCCCCAGTCCAAAGACATGCATGGTAGGCTGATTGGCGTGTCTAAAGTGTCCGTAGTGTATGAACGGGTGTGTGATTGTGCCCTGCGATGGATTGGCACCCTGTGTAGGGTGTACCCCACCTTGTGCCCGATGCTCCCTGGGATAGGCTCCAGGTTCCCCATGACCCTGAAAAGGATAGAGATAGGAGTAAGCGGTAGACGATGGATGAATGGATGGATGGATGGATGGATATATATATATATATATATATATATATATATATATATATATATATATATATATATAACTATAATAATAGTCTATTATATAATAATCAGTCTATTGTGGTTTAATAGTTTCAAAGGTCACGCTCATTATTAAAGTTTTTTTTCCCCCAGAATTTTGTAGGTACCAAAAACAAAACAAAACAAAACAAACAAACAAACAAACAAACAAAAAACCCCAAACAGAACAGAATAATAAATACCAGCATTTTTGGAATTTGAATAATGTAGTGTCTGGTAGGTTTTTTAGACTTCAAGCCACTTTATAATGATCTTGAATTCCTGGCAAATATTCCAGCTACTCGTATAACGACATCGCAGTGCAACAAAGACAGAAATAAGGTGCATGCCTCGGATCATTTTCTTCCGGCAAACAGAAACATAGAAAACACTCACATCCTTTTTGCGTGTCTGTTTTTCAGCTCGACCCATTATGTGTTTCAGCTGCGTATAGGACAGGTATGGGAAAATTTCCAAATACAGTTGAAAATTGGTTTAAAATAAAAATGTTCAGTGTAGGTGTATTGCATCAGGAGGCCTCGAGAATTTGCTGACATTGAAATGAGGAGAGTTGATGCAGCAATATGCACAAGCAGGGACTAATTATATTTCCCCATATGTGAAGCCTAGGGACTAGTTTTAGAACAGTAATGTTGTGTGGATTCTGTGCAATGCTAATATTAATAATAACAATAATAATAATAATAACAAGAACAACAACAACAAATAATAATAATAATAATAATAATAATAATAATAATAATAATAATAACAATAATATTACTATTAATATTACTATTAATAATAATAATAATAATAATAACAATAATATTACTATTAATAATAATAATAATAATAATAAGAACAACAAATAATAATAATAATAATAATAATAATAATAACAACAACAAGAACAACAACAATAACAACAAATAATAATAATAATAATAATAACAATAATATTACTATTAATAATACTAAGAACAACAACAACAAATAATAATAATAATAATAATAATAATAATAATAATAATAATAATAATAATAATACATGAGATCAGAACCGACGATCCTTGAATTCTAAAATACAGCAGAAATTATTATTTTTTATTCACTAGCATTGACACTCATCTGAAAAATTTTGAAAGGTTTAAATTAGTCCTACCTAACAAGACTTATAAATACTTGTGTCTCCTAAGAAAGAGCTCAGAAATGATAATTAGGTTTAATTTCATTTGCATGGATGCCAAATAGGATGGTTTAGACCGGCCAATTGCTTTGAGTGTGTTCGTTTCTTCATTCTGGCTAAAGCACTTCCCATTTCTATCTAGGAACACACACACACACGCACACACACACACACACACTCACTTCCATCGACATAATTAATAACATAGCAGATTAATGCTATGATGCACATGAAATTAACACTAACCGGAACTTCAGTGACGTAAAGGAAACCTTCTGGCCCGTATTTATTTATTTATTTATTTATTTATTTACATAAAAATGTCCTCACAAGGTCAAAACGGTCGGATATACTATAAATATCCTTGTGAGGACGTTCGGTCCCCACCAGGCTTGGGAGGGTCACTTTAAAAACGTATTCCGTTACATTTATAAATGACTTCATAAAAAATGTCGTCAGTAACGTAATCCAAGTCCCACGATATGAAAGTACTGTAATCTGATTACTTTTGGATTACTTCAATATGTAAATAAAGTCAAGATAAAAGCAATATGAACTAAACTACTTTTATTTAGAGATTAAACACATGTTCAGTGTTTGGATTTGTTTGAATAAAATAAATACATTCGGTCTCGCTCCGCGCCATCAGCATTGGCGCTCGACGGAGGTGACGACTGTTGGAAAAAGTCTGATATATATATTTTTTTTTTTCGTTTTGACACGCCTTTCTGAGATGGAAAGCTGATCCTCGCTTTCCCCGTGCGTATTTCGGCGCTCTGGATGAATTTGAACTCGGTGAAACTGCTATAAGAGTTACACACAGCACGTTCGTTCAAAATGTATTCCCGTTTGATTTCCGTGTCACGTGCTAGGCTTTGTGCTAGCTTCATTCGCAGATTAGCAAAGCAAGCTAACTGTGCTAGCGACGTACACGCACCAGATGCGCCACTGATCTTTGCTACTTTCTTCCAAGCTTAACTTCTCTTCGTGATGTCTCTATAGACATCTAATGACAGGTCGTATATGACGGGATAATATGAGAGCGCGGTTTCGTCCGCTGTGTTGCGTCAAACTCGAAACGGGGACTGAAAGATCGGGGAACCGAAGACACGTCGCACCACGTGAGCCGTATCCGAGCCAACCTTTTGGCTTTATCGCTTTTCTGCCTCGTACCTCATTTGCATATTGCTCAATTCAAATATCATTTTCTCGCTTGCTGCCTTTGCTGAAATCGTGGCTCTCGTGTGCAGGCACGTGCGTGGTAAATAAATGGCCGCCTGTCGCTTTGTCATTCGCTACTCTGATCGTAGGTTTTACATCCCAGATGTCTGTTGTAGATATTTTTATTTTATGTCACGCCAATAAGGCAGAGCGGAGACAGAAACAGCTCTCCGACATGAAGTGTAGGCGAGTGTGTTCTTAGATAGGTACAGGATTGCAGCTCAACACATTAAATCCTGTTTTAATAAACACTGGCAGACAATTCTATTCTCGCCCTCACCCAAGGTGGGCCCTCGGCATGTCAAAAGAAGACAGCGAAATAAATTGGCCTTACCTCTTACCCTAATTAAGAAGGTGGGCGGTTTGGAGTAGAGGGAGTCTGGCCCTTATTAATAGGACAACTTCTCTGTTTATATAATCTGCCTCTGGGTTACCTGAGGTATGAGCTGAGAGCATACAACATGGAGAGAGAGCGAGAGAGAGAGAGAGAGAGCGAGAGAGACAGAGACAGAGAGAGAGCGAGAGCTTAGTCTCATTAAAAAGGTACTTAACGTTGCCCCCTGCACCTGAACCTTCTCTGCCTTTGAAATTTCTATAACTGTGTATTACGTAACTTCACAACACACCATAACATCACAGAGACACACTTCGTTCACCGTCTCTATCTCTTCTAGCGCTCGCCTTCTGGTTAGATTTTTCTATTGCGTGTTTTATGTACAATTCTTATACGATTCTCTTTATATCTTCATACAGTATTTATTACCGTATATTAATTCCATTCGTATTTGAACATAATACTCTTACGGTCCTATATAAATGGAAGAATATATCAAAAGTATTTCTTTATTTATCCCACTCAAGATAAACGAACTGTTTATGTCTATGACATTTAAAGAAACTGTGGAGGCGAGGAAGACCTGCTATTATTAGCTAAATATATTTAGTAATTTTTTTTATAGTTTTCATTTTTGATGGAGTAATTTTTTTTCTTCTTCTTCTTCTTCATTTTTTAAACCAGCACTTCATCTACTCTCCATACTCTATAGTGATTAACTATATGGTGTCCCACAGGGGTCAGTACTTGGACCAGTGTTATTTTCATTATATATGATGCGACTGGGTGATATCATTCAAAAACATGAGAGGAACTACCGTTTCTATGCCGACGTCACTCAGTTATTCATCTCGGGACGAGCCTGATGACACCGACGCATTAAAGAAGCTGTGTAAATGTCTGTCTAGCGTCCTATTATGGATGAACACAAACTTTTTGAAACTTAATGAGATTTTTCTTTTTAAATTGTTGCTCCAAATTGTGCGAGGGAAAGAACTGTAAGTGGACTAGGTGTTCTGGCTCGACAGTCAAAGACAGAACCTTGGTGTCATTTAAGATTCTGAACTGCCTTTGCTAATGAGACCTGTTTTTATCATCTTAGAAATATAGCTATGGGTGATGCTAAGAAACCGATTCCCGATGCTTTTATTTAATTTTTTTCTCTCGCCTTGATTACTGTAATGCACTTTATACTTCACACTTATACAGTAATTGTTTGGATAAACTCCAACTGCTGCAGCTAGAGTAGAGTGCTTACAAGCTCCAGAAGAAGAGACCCCGTTACACCCGTTTTAGCTAATTAGCATTGGATGCCTGTTAAGTACAGGATTGATTTTAAGGTTATTTTACTGGTTTTTAAACTACTGAGTGATTTAGCACCTTCATAATTTTTATGACTGTTTATCAAAATATGCCCCAGTCCTTAGTTTGAGCCTTCCAATGCCGAGTTTCTGACGTATTCTAATGTAAACCTTAAGATGTCAGTTGAAGCAGCTTTTACCCGTTACACCCCCAAAATCTGGAGCCTTTTACCTGCTGAAATTAGACACTTATTCAAATATTCACATTTTTAAAAAGCATTTGAAGACAAATCTTTCCAAGTTAGCTTTTGATTAATATATTTTGTCTTTTAGTTATTATTTCCAATTTTCTTTCTTCTTCTTCTTCTTCTTCTTTTTATTATTTATTATTAGGGCGCACAGTGGTTTATTGGTTAGCACGTTCTCCTCACGCCTCCAGGGTCGGGGGTTTGATTCCCACCGTGGCCCTGTGTGTGCGGAGTTTGCATGTTCTCCCCGTGCTGCGGGGGTTTACTCCGGGTACTCCGGTTTCCTCCCCCAGTCCAAAGACACGCATGGTAGGCTGATTGGCGTGTCCAAAGTGTCCGTAGTGTATGATTGAGTGTGTATGTGATTGCGCCCTGCGATGGATTGGCACCCTGTCCAGGGTGTACACCGCCTTGTACCCCATGCTCCCTGGGATAGGCTCCAGGTTTCCCCACGACCCTGAAAAGGATAAGCGGTATAGAAGATGAATGGATGGATTATTATTATTATTATTATTATAACATTAAAGTTTCCTTAACGAACTTCAACCAAGTAACTAACTCTCGTATTAACTCCTACTTTAACCAACGTTCCAGTTCATAAACCAGTTCATTTTCAGTTCTCGAAGCTGCTCTGAATTCTAACGATCCGTTCTGAATTATCTGATAGTTTGATCTTAAAGCTTTTTTTTGCTCAAACCCCCGGCGTGTTTATAGAAATACCTTAGTGTCGAAATAGAAAGAGAAATAACTCATTAATCGCACACTATTGTTACCGTGTCTGTTAGCCTAATGGGCACACTGGTACTTGACATCTCATAAATATCTTCTTTTTTTTATATATATTGATTTCCGTATACACTGATGGCCTGAAAAGCTTTCAACGGTAAGAGACGATCTTCATCTCTCGGTTCCCTTGTATAAGACGGTGGTTTAAGTTTGCGCTAAAGTCAATGTTGTTGTTGTTGTTTTTCCCAAGGGACAACTGCACATTAAAGTGACTGTTTGAGTCATTATGGTGAGATATTGGTGCATACTGTGGGCCGACATAGAATAAAAAATATATATTTAAAAAAAAAAACAAAAAAAAACAAACAGCTCATTTAATAGCTTCTACTTTCACAAATACATTTCAGATCAATACACAGACCGGTTTCTGACATGAGTGCAATATGGCTAAGGCTTAATTGAAGTTTCAAGAGTGTGAACGGAGGCAATTACTGAAGATATGTTAGAGACGTAGTGTTGTTTTTAACCACGGAGACCCAGGTGATTTGCCCAAGCGTGCACTCGGTTCACCTCTGTATTCGCCGAGCTCATCCAATAACGGTGGATAAGAGGTCAGACGTATGGGAAACACGGCGCGGTGTGGACTTACGGACTTGATGAGTCTAACTATGACACTTTTCAACTCCCTGTTGAGCACGGAATGATTTTTCTTGGCACTTTCCCGACGCGCCAGCGGGTGAAGGCAGACTTGAGTGTGTTTGAGCTCCACGGCCCTGAAACGATGTTCCAACTGTCAGCATCAGTCCAGGCATGGATCTGGAGCCACAGCACCACAGAGTCAGTCAAGATGCAACTAATGAGGCCACCAGAGAGACAGCAAAAAAGAAAGAAAGAAGAAAAAAAAAAGTTCTCCTTGTTTGACACAGACATACCCGTCTACTGCACATACCTAAGTGAGGCTCAGCCTTTAGGGTCCTTCTGACATAGGTGTCAAGGGTCATCGTTTGCTCTCCTTTGTCAGTATCTTCATCGTTTCTTTCCCACGAGCCCAGAAACAGCCATGAATATTCCTTTCTGTGGGCCGCGTACAAGTTTCCGGAAAACATCACAGCCAGCCGTCGCCGCTGTGATAGCATCAGAGCGCAGTTTTCGGCAGAGTCTTGTCTCGCTACACTAGCGTACACTTGACGGCATTACCCAGCGGCTTTGATTAACACCGCGGAAGGATAAATGACGGCTTGACTGCTTTTTAGGAGAGCTCAGGACTGTTTTAAAATCCAGCTCTGGTGCGAGCTAGCTTCACAGAGTTACAGGAAAGACGTTCAATAAGAGGCGACGGTTAAACGCTTCGTAGTGTGTATCCCGCTTCCAAAATAACTAGCATGTAACAGTTTCGATTATATAGCATGGCAAAATAAATGCTCAAAAGAGAAAGAACACCACGCCCAAATCTGTGACATCGTAAGAAAGAAAGAGAGAGAGAGAGGGAGACGGTATAATCGTAACGATTTCGGTTTATATGAATAGATGATGGTTTAAATGACAGATTTCATACTTTCCCGGATGACATCATGAATACGTTCGCTTCTTTCGTCGGAACGCGGCGTATATTTTCACTAAAACCAAAAGGAACCCGCAAAGCAGTACAACTGCAGCATCGTCAAAGATTAAAGTCCCCAAGAAATGCCGTCTCAGCTGCGATTAGATTCCGTATATCGACCTATTTCCTTCTGAAACAGGAAGTCCAGAGCGGCGTTTGAGAGTGATGTTTAACCGCTTGGCTAACTTACACAACAGCCGATAGCATCAGATCCGGCACAATACCGCGTCAAATTTAGAACTAGCCTGACAGTAGCTTAGGAAGTTAGATAAATATGGAGAACACGAGCCTTTTTACGGACTCTTACGGATGGATACGTTCCAGCATTGAAGAACCTCGCGTTGGTAAAACACGTCTGAAATGCGTCTGTCACAGAACCGCCACCTGGTACAAACTCCCGCCTACGCAAAACGAGTAAACGCCAACCATTTTATCTCAACCTCTTGGGGGCGGGACGTATTTACGGTTCTACAGAGCGTTCAATTGGACGAACGTGAACGTTTGCACAATTACGATTCATCAGAATTTTTTACTCTTTTCCTATAACTTTAAAAAAAAAAACAAGAATATCTGCAAATCTATTTTTTTTTTGTATTTCTTTCAAGATATACTACCATGTCCTTGTCTGGAAAAAAACTAAGGGACATAGTATATATATATATATATATTTATATATATACTATATATTTTTTTTTTTACAAATATCTTACATCTGGTTTTGTTTTGTTTATCCGGTTAGTTTTTTCCCCCCAAATATCTCCAGTGAAAGAAGAAGTATCCCTCTGTGTTCTTTTTCCAAACAGACACCTCAAGGTGATGCAATTGTACATCCTGTAGATATAACGAAGTCACAGCTGCATGCGTTTAAAGAAAACAGAGGGATTTAGTGTGATTTTAAGACCATCGCTGGAACCCAGCAGTGGATTAACTAGCTATTTGACCTTTATGCAAAATCTGTGATGCATCCACTCAACCCCTGTGTCTCAAGATTAAGCATTTCAATGGGCTCTAAGGTCAACCTATCTATTGTGTGCACGCCAGGCTTGAGACGAATTCTACAGGGAGGCCGCAGGTTCATGCAAACAGAAGCCGATTCTCCCCGAGACATTTCTCGGAGCCCGTTCTCTACGGAGCCCACAGTTGGAAAAACCTCAAGTGCCTTTCCTCCGCCAAATTGAGTTCAAGCAAAGTGTATCCCGTTCTGAATGACACACAGATGGAACTGCAACCGCTGCTTCGAAGGTAATACAGAGTCTGAAGCCGGGTTCACGCTAAAGCCAAATTCCTCTCATACTTCGTATTATCATGAGTTATACTCGCTGTCCGAAGAAGGTGGTGCAAAAGCTCGGGAGTTCCAGGGATCAGCAATTACAGATGGTTTAAATGAACTGCCTCAGCTTGAAAGCGTCAGTGAGCTCGGACGTTCTGATCCCGTTCTTACGTGTGTTGTACTGTAACTGTGCTAGGCATGAACAGGTTGCCTTCTGTCCATGGCTTACAATGAGGAACAGAAATTTCAGAACAGAACACTGAGAACCTCCAAGTAGCGTACGGGTTCCGTTAAAGACATTTGGGTTCTATTGGGGTATCATGAATATTGATCAGGGTTCCTGAAGAGTTTTTAAATACCTTTTAAAGAGCATTAGTGAGGTCAGGCAGCGATGCCGAGGTGCAGTCGGTGTTCCAGTTCATCCCAAAGGTGGGCTTCAGTGGGCTCGAGGTTCGAGTTCTTCTACCTTCTTCTAACCTTCACACACAATGTCTTCATCGAGCTCGCTTTGTGCACCGGGGCATCGTCATGCTGGAACACCGTTTGAGCCTCTTAGTTCTTCGGGTAACGCTACAGCGTACAGAGACGTTCCGTACAATCGTATGCTTCCGAGTTTGTTGTACCAGTTTGGGGAAGAAGCTCGTATGGGTTTGATTTGGTTAGGTCAGGTGCCTCCAAACGTTTGGCTGTATAGTGTACAGTAGCTCTGAAAACTGTAGACTTTCCTGAACTGAAATTTCTCTTCTGCAGACACACACGTCACCCTAGAGGTCCAGTGAAAGTGAAACAGGAGAAAATCGCAATCCATTCCAACCGAACTTGCACGTCCAGCAAGTAGAGGACAAACGGCGTGAAATGTTACGTGACCCAGCGCTAAGTACGTAAAAATAAATAAATAAATAAATAAACGTAACAGAAACGTGAGAAACTGAGAAAACGTATCAGGTGAAACCACGAAACGTTAAATTCTCTAAAAATATTAATCGCCTGTCCAGAAATAAATTCTGAAGCTGAAGGGTAAAACCTAATAGTTAAAACGCAACAAAGTTAAGACGTCGCTAGAGACCGTAAATCTCAATGATTTAAGACCAGGAAGGAATTTAATTATATGAACGTGTTAGCATCAGTTCTAACTTGCCTTGACAAACTGTCAGATGTCTTTTACCGGCAAGTGGAATGATCTCCAGCGAAATTATCCAGCCGCTTTAATTGTACAAGTCAGAATAAATCTGCTGCAAATCTGTCATTGTACATCGTGATTCCAAACAAACCCGAGACACTTAATAAATCTGATCTGGAGCCACGCTTCTAAACAACGAGGTCTGCCTGATACTTGGCACTCAGCCAAAAAACCCATGAGGTCAGCTTTCACTAAAGCGGAATGACGAGGTTATTTATTACCCATTCCTCTGTTCTGCCCGGTTTCTCGTTCCTCGCCGAACGACTCTAAATTCAGCCTCCAGAGTGCTCCACCTTAACTCTTCCACGCTGTTTCTGTCCAGAAGAACTGATAGAAAGATCTCGCAGTCGACTGTTTATCGTCGTGACAATCAGCAGCGATAACAAAAGCCCGAGAGGACAAACTATACACCGGTATAGCGAAACCAGTGATAGCATTTCATGAAGCGAAAATTATTTATTGATCAACCGCCAGTGCTGTGTAAATCATGCAAAGAATTTCGTATAGGGGTGTGATTCAGAATCGCAGACAGCCATAAGTCATAGACGGCCGTGAGAAAGTGCTCCACAGCTATCAAAAAGATAAGTGGAGGGGGTTGTAAAAACCAAACCGAAAAAGCATTGATCCCCCCTGCCCCTCCGTCCACCCGATTGCTTTCTGTTGTGGCCCAGATGTGTTTGATGTAGCAGAAGATGAGTCCAGGGACGAGAAAGGGGTTGAGGGAAAGATTTGTAAATTCCAGGTCGAGGATCAAGGATGAGCCGACAGGTGCCAGAGCTTTAATAGGAACCAGAAAGAAAATTGTATTAGAGCAGTAATCGTCCTTGAGCGGGGTTTTCTGCTGCTGTCATTTTGTCGCCCAGAAACCAGATTTACGCACCTCGGCAAATAAAAGTGCAGTAATCTCAGTGGCAGAATGTATATCGTCGAGGGATTATGACAGCACCCGTACCAGATCGGCTCTCTGCAAGCTTCTGACGTTGATGAAAACGGACGGTTTGCACGATAAGCCGTCGCACTATAGGAGCGACGTTCGGTCAGTTCGCACACATCCATGCATTGACCTGGCTGTGCTGATGTAATGCTCTGAAGTTTACGTATAAATCAAACCTATACACTAGATGCCCCGAGACTGGAATTACTTATAATTCATGTTCATGCAAACCCGGTTGTCTTTTATATTGTTTACAGATTTCTGGTGGTTTATATTTGTAGCATGGAGCTGAGAGATAAAGGTGAGGCATTTTTTAGAGAACATTCAAATAAACCTAGATTTACTTCCTAGCTCTTGAGTTTGATCCTTATTTCAGATTACCGTACGCACGGAGTTTCATGATGTTCCTCGTGTTCTCCTCAAATCCACATGGGTTTCCTTTCAGCTTTATCCATTTATCTTATTCCAAAAGCGTGTTGGTGGGTTATTTGGTGTGTGTGACAGAGTGTGTGTGTGTATGTAGTGTCCTGCCATGGGACGGGAGTGCCATGAATTCCTGTTTTCGTGCTCGGTGGCTCAAGAAGAACTCCAAAAGTTATGCTAATATTCACACAGGGAAAGTTTCTCTGCTTCAGAGTCGGGTTACGCACGTGCTTAATTTGTTTTTTAGCGACTTTGATTATGTAAATCACCCGCATGTAGGACACGAATCTGGGGTCGCCTGAGTTTTCTTGAGACGAACCATCCAAGGCAGGGTTTTTCAACAGCCTTCGAACACGAGCACGTCCGTTTCTACCTGAAAACAAGATGGGGGATAGAAAACGCGGACGGGAGACGGAAACGGCGTTTTGTTCTTCGCTGTCAAATGTAATACGAAATAAACTGCGGCGAAATTTTAAAAACGAACAATACGGAAGACTATATGACCCACTTTTTATTCGTTATCTCTTAATTTGGGCTCAGGGTGTAGAATTTTTAATATCGAATTGAATATCTAGTATATTGCTGCATGAATAGTCGTCACGTTAATCACTGCAAGTTAAGGTTTATTTGAACCATATCCTCTTCCACTGTTACCACCATATTGGGTTATAAAACAGCACTTGATCCAGCACACCCTATGATTTAGCATTTTGTTATTGTATTAATATCGCACAACTTAATGAAGTTTTGAAATAGTCATGTATGCATGGGATATATGATATATTTTGATTTCTCGAATTAAAATGAGGAGAAAATTCCTACGGGTGCAAGCCTGCGCCCGCTGACACCCTTGACCAATCCTGTACGTCCTTGCTATTATTATTATTATTATTATTATTATTTGTATTTTTGCATGATCATTTCTAATGAACTGAGTTGGCTGTTTCCCAAAATATGAACAAATTAGTCATCCTGTCTATCCCACTGTATTCCAGCAGCTCTGGGTTTGAGCTCTTTTCTACCAGCAGACCTAATATCGATTGCGAACATTTACAATTTTGTCATACCCTAGCCTGAGTTATCGCTTATAGCCTATAAACTGGACATTTATAACCGCACGACTGCTGTTAATTACGTCTGCCATACCACATTATCCATAATGCCCTTGTCTGTGATAGCCGTATATATTTGAGAACTCATCACGAAGACACCTCAGCAGGTAGTCTTTCACATACATTTCTTTTAAAGCGTGCAGCCGCTGAGTCTTATCGCCATCACGAGTTATAAGACTGGACCTAATCATTCTTACGAGGACGGACCCTTTTATGCATACTAAAGCGCGAACGTTAAAGATTCACGGTGCCGATTAAAGTTACGCCCCGCTCGCCCGGCACGAAGACCTTTCTGTACTAATCTCTCTTACGGATCCTGCAGGGTGACATCTGGGCGTCAAGAGAATAAACGCTTCTTAACAGATCGGCAAAACGTCTTACGTATAACGTCGTACGTACTGTATGTTAGGCAGACACGGATATTTCGACTCGAATGCGGTGGATGAGATATCTTCTTCGTGCTAGGTTTTAGTATGTCTTTGAGAGGGTGTTGCGACCAGCCAGTCGTTGGCAGCATCTGTGAGCCAATGACCGATCTGGGAAAGAAATAGGGGAAAACTCCTGGTTTACTCGACGTCACGTCCGTTTAAGGTTAAAATCCGAATACAGGTAGGAATATGCGGCGCACACGACAGATACGGATACGGATAGTGTCATTGCGTTACATCCTTGCTCAACAGCGAATCAATACATCAATGGAAAAGTTAATGGAAAGAGTAAACTGACGAGAGAAGGGAACAAAAATGCGAAAGCGAGCATTTCCATTGGCACTTTTGGAAATTCGTCAGTTATTGTTATGACTCCATTATCGTTGGGGATGCCTAACCTAACGACACACATTTTCCTGAATTAAAATGAACTTTTTAGTTAAAGCTATGAGCATTATCTGTTGAATAGCGTGCTGTACGTAATTGTTGAAACACTGCACGCAGAATACGGGACCGAATAACAGAACTGGCTGTCTGGCAGTCATGGGATTCGAACTCATAACTCGTAACTCTTAGCATGGTTTCGTGTCACTCTGATATTAAGAGGCGTGACGCTCCGATGGTGCTGACCAGCGCCCGGGGCTATGTGAGAATGTTGATGGCAGCTAGCCCGGCACCTGGCACACAAGGACCTTGGTGAGTGGTAAAAAAAAAAAAAAAAAAAAACAACATCCAAAAAGAAGACTAGCATCAGTGCTTGCGTCTGTCATGGCGAGTTCAAAAAGAGCGTGTTCCTGTCTTTCCGACTCGAACTCTATATGCGTGCAAATTAGACCCCCAGCTCCCAATTCTGTTGCGAAGTTTGGCTAACAAAGTTTCTACACATCCTGTGCTGAGGCCACAGAAAAACGATTTCCTCCATGCGGATAAACACGCTTAATCTTTTTTCCTAATTCCCCTCATACCTCAAAATCAGCATCAACTCGAGTTTGTCAAAGCTTCCACAGGTACTATCTGTGTTTGTTTTTCGTTGTTTTTTTCTTTTTTTAAAATGGTAGTCAGCGTAGTAATGTTATTTCAGCAAAAATAAATGCAAATCAGTCTCGCACAGAGTGATTAAAGTTACCAGATAAAAACGCGGGCACGGTTTAGCCCTGTGCCATGTAATTCACTGCCGTTAACAGCCGTTCGGGAGCGAAAGGCTCGCGATCCGTCTTTCACGCCAATCAAGCATCGATTGTCCTAAAGTGTGATGTGGCGTAATTACGAGAACGCTCCGAGAGGCTGGGTGGAATTCTGTAGTGCTCAGTTTGTGCAGATTATGGAGGATAAGACGTCTCGTAGAGTGAAGAGAATGACGGATAAACAGACAGAGAAATCAGATGGGTAGAACCGCAGGGAAAAAAAAAGGACGGGAAAAGTCGTGTAACTAGGTCATGGCGTGCTGGAAAGAAATAATCTGACTTGGCACTTTGCCACCAGTGTTGTTCGACTGTACGTGCAACTGTTCGCGACACGTATGAAAACGTGAACAATTTTTAAAGAAATCCTTGTGAAATCAATTGAACTAGTCGTTACACATCTACAGTAATACCAATACCAGTAATACCAATACCAATAATACCAATACCACCAATACCAGTGATACCAATACCAATAATACCAATACCACCAATACCAGTAATACCAATACCAATAATACCAATACCAGTAATACCAATACCACCAATACCAGTAATACCAATACCAATAATACCAATACCACCAATACCAGTAATACCAATACCAATAATACCAATACCACCAATACCAGTAATACCAATAATACCAATACCACCAATACCAGTAATACCAATACCAATAATACCAATACCAGTAATACCAATACCACCAATACCAGTAATACCAATACCAATAATACCAATACCACCAATACCAGTAACACCAATACCAATAATACCAATACCACCAATACCAGTAATACCAATAATACCAATACCACCAATACCAGTAATACCAATACCAATAATACCAATACCAGTAATACCAATACCACCAATACCAGTAATACCAATACCAATAATACCAATACCACCAATACCAATAATACCAATACCAATAATACCAATACCACCAATACCAGTAATACCAATACCAATAATACCAATACCACCAATACCAGTAATACCAATACCACCAATACCAGTAATACCAATACCAATAATACCAATACCACCAATACCAGTGATACCAATACCAATAATACCAATACCACCAATACCAGTAATACCAATAATACCAATACCACCAATACCAGTAATACCAATACCAATAATACCAATACCAGTAATACCAATACCACCAATACCAGTAATACCAATACCAATAATACCAATACCAGTAATACCAATACCACCAATACCAGTGATACCAATACCAATAATACCAATACCACCAATACCAGTAATACCAATACCAATAATACCAATACCACCAATACCAGTGATACCAATACCAATAATACCAATACCACCAATACCAGTAATACCAATACCAATAATACCAATACTACCAATACCAGTGATACCAATACCAATAATACCAATACCACCAATACCAGTAATACCAATACCAATAATACCAATACCAGTAATACCAATAATACCAATACCAATAATACCAATACCACCAATACCAGTAATACCAATACCAATAATACCAATACCAGTAATACCAATACCAGTAATACCAATAATACCAATACCAATAATACCAATACCACCAATACCAATAATACCAATACCAATAATACCAGTAATACCAATACCAGTAATACCAATACCAACAATACCAATACCAGTAATACCAATACCAATAATACCAATACCGCCAATACCAGTAATACCAATACTAGTAATACCAGTAATACCAATACCAATAATACCAATACCAGTAATACCAGTAATACCAATACCAATAATACCAATACCAGTAATACCAATACCAATAATACCAATACCAGTAATACCAATACCAATAATACCAATACCACCAATACCAGTAATACCAATACCAATAATACCAATACCAGTAATACCAATACCAATAATACCAATACCAGTAATACCAATACCAATAATACCAATACCACCAATACCAGTAATACCAATAATACCAATACCAGTAATACCAATACCAATAATACCAATACCAGTAATACCAATATCAATAATACCAATACCACCAATACCAGTAATACCAATACCAATAATACCAATACCAGTAATACCAGTACCAATAATACCAATACCACCAATACCAGTAATACCAGTAATACCAATACCAATAATACCAATACCAGTAATACCAGTACCAATAATACCAATACCACCAATACCAGTAATACCAATAATACCAATACCAATAATACCAATACCAGTAATACCAATACCACCAATACCAGTAATACCAATAATACCAATACCAGTAATACCAATACCAATAATACCAATACCAGTAATACCAATACCAGTAATACCAATACCAATACCACCAATAACAGTAATACCAATACCAGTAATACCAATACCAATAATACCAATACCACCAATACCAGTAATACCAATACCAATAATACCAATACCACCAATACCAGTAATACCAATACCAATACCACCAATACCAGTAATACCAATAATACCAATACCAATAATACCAATACCAGTAATACCAGTACCAATAATACCAATACCACCAATACCAGTAATACCAATAATACCAATACCAGTAATACCAATACCAATAATACCAATACCACCAATACCAGTAATACCAATAATACCAATACCAGTAATACCAATACCAGTAATACCAATACCACCAATACCAATAATACCAATACCAGTAATACCAATACCAGTAATACCAATACCAATACCACCAATACCAGTAATACCAATACCAATAATACAAATACCACCAATACCAGTAATACCAATACCAGTAATACCAATACCAATAATACCAATACCACCAATACCAATAATACCAATAATACCAATACCAATAATACCAATACCAGTAATACCAACATCAATAATACTAATACCAGTAATACCAATACCAGTAATACCAAACAGAGTTCGTGAAACATTTTTTTATTTAATCATTTCCATTGATAAAAGCCTTTCAATCCGTTCCAGCTCTGGTTTTACCTTTGTAAAAGAAACACACGATTCCATTCATCATGCCGCGAAGGTTTTCTTTACTTATTTCTTTTCCGTTTGCGTTTACATAGTGAACCATCAACTCCACAGAAATCATTACAAATAAATAGACTTGTGCGATACAGATTTTCTTCCTTGCTTGCAATTTACTGTTTAAAACAAAACAAAACAAAACAAAAGTAATCCCAACGAATTATTTCTAATCGTGCAGAAACCATAAGCGAAGTAAAGACAGGAACACGAGCGTTTTTAAAGAGAGCCTGTCCGGGTGTAATAATATCCCCAGCAGTGGAGTCGGGAACTGCGTACTGCAGTACCGCACAGTAAACACACACAACGGTACATTTTCAATCGAATCCTTTTACAAATCGGTCGTCTAATATCCCGCATGGTTGACATTTTCGCTGTGGCTCTGCTGCTCAAAGTGTTCGGACGTGTCTGAGCGCTGACCGGCGCAGGAAAGCGGGAAAAAAAAAAAACAACAACAAACCAAGACCATCACTTTTTCATTTTCATCACCATTAACACCATTATTGGTAAAGTATTAGATCTGACACTTCACTGTAGGCCTATTTAATCTTTTTATGAATGATTGGTATCTAAGCAAGGTATGACAAAGACACTACTGTTTGTTTCTATGGTCAATAAAAATGCCCCCTCACCACCCCCCCACCCCCCCCTACCTAAAAAAAACCTAATGCTTTCCCAGAGCTCTTTCAAATAACAGCATGACATTCATGATGTTCAGTTAGAACAAGCTCCTGTCTTCCAAATATGGGGTTAGCTCCTCGCCGGGTTCTTAGCGATAAGCCCGTATCGAGCCGATGACATTTGAAGGCAGATTTGATTTGAGCGATCGCGCACTATGGCTGTTTACTGAGGCCTCTGTCTTCTGCATTTGCATTACTGTATACCTCACCGCTTGTGGTATGATGACAGACATTTATATCGAACTTCCTGTGGGGCACAGTAAACGCAAACGAGCCCAAACTACCATCCTGAGATGTTCACTATCGTGTGTCTGAGCTCGGTAGTGAAGCCAGTCATGAAGATACCGGTTATATATGTTAACGTTCGTATAACCGACGGATGTCGGTTTGAGTACGGTGTTTTAGAAATCTCCTGGGAGTTTTTTTTTTTTTTTTACGCAAAACAATCGCTAGAGTTTACACAGAGAATGGTACGAAAATACGACGGAAAATGAAAAACCCCCAAGCTGACGGCAACTCAAATAATCCCTCTGTACAACCGCGGTGAGCTGAAAAGCATCTCAACACACCAAAACCTTGAGGTGAATAGACCTCGATAGACCGTGAAGACATTTTGTTTTCAATTTTCATCCTTTACTGCGATGATTTTGACAGTTGCCTTGCAGGCATGCCTATTGTATTGTAAACCTCTTTTGTATTGCTGAAAATTACACCCCTGATAAGCATCAGCAGGCTTCAGAACCCAGGGCGTAATAGTTGCGTAATTGTAACACGACACCTCTGTGTACTATCCAATCCGGAGATATCCCCTCAAACACACATCTACACACATCTACACACGCCTTTACACAACTCCTAGTCTCGAAATATTCAGTGAGTGACAGCTGACTAGAATATGGACGTGCTTTTTTTTTTTTTTTAGCTACTGTCAATCAAAGTTGCTAAGATACATGTCCATCTAGATACATGTCCCGTCTGAGCCACACTGCTCTCCAGACAGCATTTTGTGTGTGTGTGTGTGTATGTATGGACGAGATTGATGAGCGTATTGGACATGCGGACAGTAAGATTAAGTGACAGAGTGTGCTCTTTCTATGTGTGTGTGTGTGTGTGTGTGTGTGTTCACGTCCCTTCCAGCCCCCGGAGCGTTCTTCCGAAACGTTCTGCCCTGCCTCTGCCCTCGCCTCAAACAATCGAGTCCACACACAAAAAGGCCCTTTCATTTCCGAGCAGTTAAACAGTTACAGTGCCAAAGCAGATGAGAGCATTTTTCATCCACTCACTTCTCCCTTCTCCTCGCGAGGGTTCGCTGACATAGGCAGCTCTGTTTCACCGTGCCGGGACCGTCGTCTTGATCTCGATCATTTGCAGCTCACGAAGAACAATCATTGCTTCTCTCTCTCTCTCTCTCTTTCTCGCTCTCTCTCCGCACAGAAAAGCAGCTTTGCATAATGGCAGCGGTGTTTTGCGTCTAAAAGAAGGTGTGGGACGACTGATTGATAAGGTGGCAGACATTTTGATTAACAAATGCTAATCACAGTCGCTCTCTGCAGAGCCATTTCGGTTGTTTGTGGGAAATGGCTCGACTGTGTGGCCGGAAAGTCGATTCGGAGAGCTGCCTTTCTAAGACGTTGGCTAGCGACTCAAGCACGAGGTAGCGTTGATAGTCTGTACAGTACACGACATACACCTATGTCCTATATAGCATTCCGATAGACGTCAAACTGAAATGATAACTAAACCTAAACCTTTTTCATATTTCTGCTCTTTCTATTACGCCTCAAAACGTAAAGTTAGACCCGACGTACTTTAGAGACGTTTCCTAGGCCGCGTACGTTCAATCCACTTGTCACGAAGCGTTTACGTAAATGCCATGTTGCATATTATTCCATACGTGTATATGTATTTAATATGTTTAATAATAACCGTTTGGTTTTATTATGAGCTGCCATACTCACCCTATCGGATAAACGAGGTTGTATTTGATTAAATAAAACGTCCAGCCAAAGAGAAGGCATAAAGACCTCAAGACGTACTAGAACTCGACTTTCTGTTCAGAGATCGTCCGTATGTGATAAATACTTTTCCGATACGTTCTTGCGTTCTCCGTTTCACGTGCGCTTGTTCAATTTCCTGTGGGGATGAGAAATACCTCACCATACGTTGCGTATATTTTGCTCTAAACTGTTAGCTCAAAGCTCTCAAAGGACCTGTTTTGTTGTTGTTGTTGTTGTTTTTTTGTTTTTTTTTAAAATAAAAATGCCAGTACTCTCATGCTTAATCATCTTGTGAGAGATTTTGTGGTTATGAAATTTTGGGGTTCTGAGGATTTTCTCTCTCATTAAGAGTCTGCATTAGGAAATATGGGTCATGCCGTGCTTTCACTCCTTAAAGCAGCCCCGCGTTCCCACCGGCGCGAGACAAACGCTACGGGCTTCAGACGAGGAACGCCAATAACCAAAATGTAGCGTACAGCACATCATTGACTACTGTATACCATCTAGTGTTGTTTCAAACATGGTTATGTATTCTAATAGTTTAAAAAAAAGTGTGAAAATTATGCCCCAGGCTTTGTATTAGCTTTGTTAGCAGATTAACAGCGCAAGCTAAGTGTACTAGCAACAGTAAGTACTCAGTACCTCTTAGCTGAGGTACAATCATATACTTATACTACTAAATATCCTCTTCTAACTGGTTAAATACATATTTAATAACACACTAACACAAACAGTGAGAAAGTTATTTGATTTACATGTTATACGGCAGGTTTCATATGAGCTATTAGCAGATTACTAGCGACAAACACTCTCCAGAGACATCGACGATCTCTGGAACTTCCTTCCTTCCGAGCTTTTAGTTTTCTTCGTAATATCTCTGTACAGATTTAACGAGAGGTGACGTATAATATATATGACCGAATAAGATGAAACCACGATCATGATTATTTTTCTTCCATTATTTCAAGTCGCACCTAGGAAACGGGGACTAGTTGCAGGTAGGAATTAAAGTTGTGAGCGAGGGGAAAGGAAAAAAATAATAATAATTTGAGGAAGTCGTTTGGATTTGCCACGTTACTACGTCATGCCTGATTTGCATAAAGTCTTTTATCGTTTTCTCACGCGATGCTGCTGCTGAAATCGTGGCTCTGATCTGATCTGATCTGTCGCTTTTGCTTTGTCGCTCAGTGGCGTGAATTCAGCTTAATCCAGTAAACAAGATGGCGGCCATTTTGTATTCCAGCGACAGTTTCTGTGTTAAACTGGACGTACGTTCCGGATCAGCGCTAAACCCAATTTCAATTCTTAACCTCCTGGCAGAGGCGACCACATTTTTACACTAAAATGTGTCGTGAAACTGCAGAATTCTTCACGGCGTAAAATTGATCGATTTCTTTTCTTTCTATAAAAGTTATAGAAAGTTCAAATGTTTTGAAGTTCAGACCCTGCATTTCGCCCGATCCTTTCAGAAAAGTTTTTTTCGTGCTCCAGGAATCCGCTAAACTACGCAATTCGGCTAAATTCTGAACTTCAGGTACTTTATGCTTTACCTTCATTAACCGTGCTCACGTAACTCAGCTCTGAATACGGCACTTTGTGCTTTATGTTCTTTCATTTTCACCTTCACCTTTATAACCAGGCGTCTAACAAGACCTGAGAAACTTGCAGGAATTGAAAAAGCCTGAGTGGTTCTCCCTATTCCGAATTTCATTTGGCCAGACCATGCGGAGACCGTGGCTATTCTTCAGAAGTTGCTTCCTGCCTTTTAAAAAGTACCATTCAGTGCTCGAAAAGCAACTAAACTTAAAAAAAAAAAAAGAAAGAAAAAGAGAGATGAATCTAGCGAGTAATCTGCAGAGTCACAGATTGATATTACCGTGTGAGATAAAGTTTTAATTGCATAACGAGTGCATCTGCGGCATTATGAGGGAAAGCTGAAATAGTGTTATGTAAACTACGTCATTTAGAAAAGTCTTAAAACGGAGGCCGGGAAGTCTGCAGAAAAATTACACCCGGACCGTGCATTCAGACTGAACCTCATAAAATGATTAGGATGCAGGTCGGGCTCGTAAAAAGACACATTCATAATATTCCAGAGCTTTTAGAATCGAACAAAATAAGCAGCTCGTTTTTATTCCCTCCTCCAACATGGTCAGATGGAAATAATGGCCTTCTTTAAATCATAACTCCACGTTCTGGCAAAGAAAGTGCCGATACGACGGGCCGAGACGGATTCTTTTTACAGCGGCAGTGTTGATGTTCTTCTTACACCACAGCGATTTGCAGACAATTACAGTTTTTAAGTTATTAATGATTAACATCATGATTTTAGACTGTTTATAGTTATGCAAACTTCTCCCATTGTTACTGTAAAAATCTCTGACACTGGAGACTCCTTCCATAAATGCTACATTTATTACATCAACCGCGCTGTGGTATAAATTCTTATTCTGCGTCTCAATTCTATATATTACATCTATATACTATATAAATTATATATATATATATATATATAGAACTATAATATTACCCACAACTCCTTGCGCGAGGGAGGGAGGGAGGGAGGAGGGGTTACGTGACGGTTTGCTTCGCCGAATTCAACCTGCGAACGCGGCGGAAGAGCGTAACGTCTGCGATGCGTCTGCGGCGTTTAAGCGTAAGAACTTCAACGTTAAGTGCTAACCCAAAGTTGTTGTTTTTTTTTTTTTGTTTTTTTTTTTAAAATAGTTACGTGAAAAATAAAACAGAAGATAAACAAATAAGTAAACACGTAAAAGCTGAAACGCAACGAGGAGTTTTGTTTACCTTGACGGTGTGCGTAACTAGGCAACAGCGTTCCCTTCCTTTACGTGACGTGTTCGTTTGTTAGTACGCCCCGTTTGTTAGTACTCGAAATGGAATACTTTTCCCCTCACGGATAGAGCACACACTTGCGGTGCGTAGTACAAGTAGGCGAACTGGGACGCGGGACTCGTTCTGCAAGTCGAATGATTATATCCTGATTTTACTGTGTACTCATTTAACACTGAATAATGCTTTCGTTGTATCCTTCTTATTATTTTTCCTGTACTGTGAAGAGCGAGAGTCCGTTCGTGGGAACGCACTGAGGTTCATCTGATCTTCAGCCAATTCATCAATACAGAGAATTCCCTGTGGAAATTACACACACACACACACATATATATATATATATATATATATACATACTGTGCAGCATATACCAGGTGCTTTCTGGTAATGTTGTACCTTAAAATGGCATCCAGTGATGACTATTATTTATCAGCCGGATGACTTCACACTTCCGTGAGGCGAAAAATAAAAAGGAAATCCTCAGCAGGAAAAAGGTCTTTGTGGCTATTTTCCTCTGCAGGCATATTATCAGAAGGGAGAGAGACTGTGTGGGAGTTTTTTCAGTATACACACACACACACACACCCATATAGACAGAGGTCACCAAAAGATCGTCCCCCTCCCCTTCCTTTGCTTCTCCACATGTGTGTGCCATATATAAACCTGATCGGGGTACAACAGGGGCTTGTAACTCAGACTGTAGCGGAGTGGTGCAGAATTTAGCCACTGATTTTTCTTTTCCCTCTCACTCTTTTCTTCCCGTTTCTCATTCTCTCTTTTTCACACGCTGGCAAGACTCGATCACGTCCACGCACAAATTACGGCCGGCGTGCGTCGAGTCCAGGGAATCGCTCCAGGCACGGGGCAGGGACTTGGCCAGCCTGTCTGTTATTGGAAAAGTTGGAGAGCGGGGGGGGTTTAGAGTGACTGCATGGAAAGAGAAAGAGTGTGAGAGAGAAAAATAGAGGGAGAGTTAGAGAGAGCGAGAGAGAGAGAGGCCTCATGCTGCGATTTAGAGGAGCCAATCTTGTAATATCTATCTGACACACCCTGACTGTCTGGGTGTTCGGACCGGGGACTACAGCAGAGCAGGATGGTAAGTTCCTGGATCCTGGACTTGACTTTTTTTTTCTTGTTGTTGTTTCGCTGGAATGTGTAGGTTGACAGGAAGTCGACACGGATACCTCATTGTCTTGGCTGGGAAAGATATCTTTTTCTTTCCGGTGTTCGAGTAGCTGTATTTTGGACTTCTTATCCTGGGTGCTTAGTTTATTTTAGCTCTGAGTCATGGATCTTGGAGGAGGATCTTGAAATGATATTTATTTGAAGCCAAAAGGGAAAGCCGGTGCCAAAAGTTCTGACAAAGGGTTGTGTCCCCTCCTCCACTTCGTGCCGTTTTGCCTTCCTTTCAGACGCTTCTGTTGCCCCACGTTGCTCTGCATTTGGTTGCAATTACTCTAGCCCTTTGGCGGCCGTGTTGCTATAAATAATTAACAACAGAGCTTGCCGAGGACAGATTATGTTGACTGTTAGCTGGTGATCTGCCTCCTGTGAAAAACTGTTCGGCGCCGTAAGACATTCAAGCCGTGATATTTCAATGATTAGCGCATTAAATTACTTCAGATAGGAAAGGAGAGTAAGAGGACGTCCGGGGTCTCGAGTTCTCTCGGGGTCTCTCCGTCTGTCTGTCTGTCTGTCTGTCTGTCTGTCTGTCTGTCGCTACTGACTCAGAAGTGGACGTCTCCACCCTGTACATAAACACAGCCTTGGATTTATTTCCAGGGCCGTCCATTTATTTATTTATTTATTTATTTTTTTTGCCCGTGCCGAAGTACTTCTCAAACCTCATAGAGTACAGTACACACCACAAAGAGACACAAACTATTCTCACTTCCTTTTCATCATGTTCTCGACTCCAGTGTCCGGCTTCCTGAGGCTATACAGTATTTATTCTACCTTCCTTCGTATGTTTACAACCAGGCCTGCCAGGGGTACTGCTGTTCTCTCATGAGCACAAATACAGGAGAAAAAAAATACAGACCAAGAGGAGAGAAGCGCGGAGAAAGTAAAGGAAAAAAAGATAATGCTGAATATCGCGGATGTGTTAAAAGATTTTAAACCTTAAGCTTAATTTATCAATGGTCTGTTTATGCACAGGACTATAATAAAAATAATAATAATAACAAGAAGAAGAAGAAGAAGAAGTAGAAATATCAAGTGTTTTTGAGACCCGAAGAACTACCAGATTTAAGTAGATATTGAAACAAAAGAAGAGCATCAAGCATAAAAAAAATAAAAAATAGGTTCGTTACAAATACACACAATACGTCAAAGTATTTTAACCTAGCTCAAACTGGTGACAAACCTGATGCTATCATTAACTACCCTATCCGCTGCTCCTCGTTCGCATTAAAATGTTCATACGGTAGCGTGCGCATGGGGCAGCGTGACTCCTGTCCCAAAGGGCTTCTGTTTATTAGCGTGTGTTGCAGTTCCCATGTTTGACCACTAGGTGCAAAAATAATGGAGCTCTGTGGAGCTAACTAAATGGGGTTAGTGAGCACACCGCACCACGATCACGTAACACCTAGAATCGATGGAACATCGGCTTATATCCGTCAAGCAACAACATTTCGTAATGGTTAGTCAGGTCACTCCCAAGCGGTAACGAGTACTTTAACGGAATTTAAAATGTACGGAGTTGTGAATGAGGGCTTTATGACTTTATGCCATAGGGATCTGGTATTATTCCAAACAACACCGGCCCCGCCCCCAAGATGACGATGTGCTTGTTTAAACGTGCAGACGTGTGCACAGCTCTTACACTTACAGCTCTCTTGAGGATAGGGAGCACAGGGTCAGTCTTTTTTTTCCTGTCTCACAGTAAATAAGGCTGTCGCTCTGCCATCCCACGATGACACACTTATCCAAAAATGGGTCCTTTTTTTTTTTTTTTTTTTTTTTTAGTCGAGGGGTCTTGACAGTTATTACAGAGCTGGCAGAGAATCCAGTTAACAGAAAATATTCGTATAGCCTTAGCCTGAGCTAAAGGTCAAAGTTTAGGAATGCACACACTGCTTGTGTATCTTGGATCAAGTGCACATTTAGCAGGACATCGCTCGGTTTAACGTGATCCTGCCGCAGTCTTTACGATTGTAAAATAAACGCTCTGTCGCGTTCCAGAAAGCCGACGACCCACAAATAAATTCTATACAGAAATGTTCATGGCTTATTTTTTCCATCCTCCATAAGCTGAGCATCTTTCTGGCTCTGCACGGAGAGGTGAAGGGAAATAAGTGGCAGGACGCCGTGTTTTGTGACAGCGTGAGTCTGGTGAACTGCCAACACGCCGACGCAGCTCTGGCACCAGAGAAACAAGCTAAGCTGTGAGCAGGTGTTTCATATGCTGGGGATTTGATAAAGTCCCAATTTTATTTTTTTCCCACTCATCGATAACGTATCAGGCTTCTCGACAAATCTCTAGACTGTGAAACGTTCCTCGCGTGAACAAACGATACAGGAGACGTGTGTTGTAAGAGAAAGGAGGAAACAAACAACCGTAGCCGTGAGCTAGTAGCTAGAAGAGCCGAGAGAGAGCGCGTCGTCGAAATGACGAGTTTCCGTACACACGGGGAAGAAGCGCTGAGGTCCACGCACTGCGACTCAATTCCTAATAGTTCATCATATCATCATGAATAATCATATCATAATAAATAAATGGAACGTCTGGAACATCTTTGATTACGAGCTGTTAGTGCCAACGTGGCAGTGCGTGTAGGACAGTGAATTTATTTATTTATTTACTTATTTATTTCAGATCAACAGCTGCTTTCACAAAAAAAAATTGAAGGAAAGAAAGAAAGAAAGAAAGAAAGAAAGAAAGAAAGAAAGAAACATATAAGCAAAGAATGAAAGACAGAAAGACAGAAGGAAAGAAAGACAGACAGAAAGGAAGAAAGGTTTGCCTAATTATTATTTATTCACACTTGGTGTTCTTGAAAGAAAGAAAGACAGAAATAAATAAATAAATAAAGAAAGAAAGAAAGAAAGAAAGAAAGAAAGAAAGACAGAAATAAAGAAAGAAAGAAAGAAAGAAAGAAAGGAAGGAAGAAAGAAAGACAGACAGAAATAAATAAATAAATAAATAAAGACAGAAAGAAAAGAAGAAAGGTTTGCCTAATTACTATTTATTCACACTTGGTGTTCTTGAAAGAAAGAAAGAAAGAAAGAAAGAAAGAAAGAAAGACAGACAGACAGACAGACAGAAATAAAGAAAGGAAGGAAGGAAGAAAGAAAGAAAGAAAGAAAGACAGAAAGACAGACAGAAATAAATAAAGAAAGAAAGAAAGAAAGAAAGAAAGACAGACAGAAATAAAGAAAGAAAGAAAGAAAGAAAGGAAGAAAGGAAGGAAGAAAGAAAGACAGACAGAAATAAATAAATAAATAAATAAAGACAGAAAGAAAAGAAGAAAGGTTTGCCTAATTACTATTTATTCACACGTGGTGTTCTTGAAAGAAAGAAAGAAAGAAAGAAAGAAAGAAAGAAAGAAAGACAGAAATAAATAAAGAAAGAAAGAAAGCCAGACAGAAATAAATAAAGAAAGAAAGACAGAAATAAATAAAGAAAGAAAGAAAGCCAGACAGAAATAAATAAAGAAAGAAAGCCAGAAATAAACAAACCAACAAATAAATAAATAAATAAATAAATAAATAAAGGCAGAAAGACAGAAAGAAAGGAAGAAATAAATAAATAAATAAAGGCAGAAAGAAAGGAAGAAAGGTTTGCCTAATTACTATTTATTCACACTTGGTGTTCTTGAAAAAAGAAAGAAAGAAAGAAAGACTGAATAGAGCATCAGATAATCCCTACTTTTAGACCTGTGCGAGTGCCCTTGTGTTTTGATTATGTTGTAGATGAATGGCTCAGACTGGGGAACGCGCAGGTGAGTCGAGGCGCATTTTACAAAATAATAAGAAGAAAAATTGGCCAAAGATTACAGAGTCAGACTTCAGGAGTGAAAGTGTGTGTGAGAGAGAACACAGTAGCGATGTTCTGCTCTGAATTCGGTCTGATACACGACCTTATACAATAATCAACAGAGAGAGAGAGAGCGAGAGAGAGAGAGAGAGAGAGAGAGAGAGAGAAATAAGTGGTGCATTTTAGAAAATAATACAAAATAAACTGGCAAAAGATTACTGAGTTAGACTTCAGGAACGAACGTGTGCTTGAGAGAGAAAATATTAAGATAGGTGAGAGAGAGAGAGAGAGAGAGAAAGAAAGAAATACAGAAAGAAAGAAAGGAACAAACAAACAAACAAATAAACAAAGAAAGAAAGAAAGAAAGAAAGAAAGAAATAAACAAAGAAAGAAAGAAAGAAACAATAAAACAAAGAAAGAAGGAAAGAAACAATAAAGAATGAATGAATGAAAGAAAGAAACAAATAAACAAAGGAAGAAAGAAAAAGAAAGAATGAAAGAAAGGAAGAAAAACAAAGAATTAAAGAAAGAATGAAAGAAAGAAAGGAAGGAAGAAAAAGAAAGAAAGAAAGAAAGAATGAAAGAAAGAAAGAAAGAAGAAGAAAGAAAGAAGAAAGGTTTGGCTAATTACTACTTATTCACGCTGGATTTTCTTGAAAGAAAGAAAGAAATTCTCTCTGGAAAGTTCTTCTGCCTATTTATAATCTTTCTTGTTTTGTCCCTCTCATTCACACTTCACTTTCATCCGTCCGTTCATTCGTTCAGGAAAGAAAGGATGATTTAATCATGCAGGTGAAAGCTGCAGGTCTGCAGGAATGAAACCAATCGCTAGCTCTTGATGTTCAGCTTTCAACTCTTTCCGATTGACTTTTTCGTCTCACGCTATCGTCTCCCGTCTGCGCTTCCTTTCCTCCACCCTCTTATCATCTGATGTGTTCGAGCGTGGTAAAGGTCGGACAGAGGAACACATGAGGAACTCACCACGCTTTCCTCTCAGAGCAGCACTCTCACGTGTTTTCCTGACACGTCCCTCAGCAATTTACCTTCTCTTGCAGTCGTCATTTTTCAGCTCCTTCTCTCATGTCACAGTTTGGGAGGAAATGATGACATTTCAGGCATCAATAAGTGGGAGGTCATGAAAACCAGCTGTTAGCATAACTGTGCTTCATGCCATGATAACTCTCATCCATCACGCTAGCTGACATTTGTTGTGGTTTTTCTTTTTTCTTTTGTTTTTTTTTCCCTGGAGACTGGGGCTTTTACTCAGGAATGTCTTTACTGCAGCAGGCGTCACGTTCATTACATTCGCTCTCTCCATTTCCTCTTTTGTCCTTTCCCTTCCCATTGCAGCTAGCGGAGACGGCTGCTGTTTTCTTTTTCTTTTCAGATTCCGAGGGATGTTTTTGTGCTGGTCTAACATGTCCAGATGATTAACACATTCTCAGTTTGTCACTTACTGCCGGGACTGAAATGAATAAAATGTCAAATCGGGCTTCAATGCTTGCTTCTTTTTTTTTCTAAATACTTTTTTTTTTTTTTTGGTCTCTTTTAAGGAAATTAGGACGGAAAGGAAAATCGGCCAGCGTTATAGCGTTACCGCTGTGTGTAATCTGCTAGAGCCATATCTCCTTGCAGTTCTTGTCTGGGTTCTAAGCAGGGTCGAGGCTGGTCAGTACCTGGATGGAAGACCTCCTGGGGAAACTAAGGTCGCTGCCGGAAGTGGTATTTGTGAGGCCAGCAGGGGGCGCTCACCATGGTGTCTGTGTGAGTCCTAATGCCCCAGTAGAGTCACGTGGACACTATACTGTAAAAACAGCACCGTCTTTCGGATGAGAAAGACGTCCTGACTCTCTGGGGTCATTAAAAATCCCAGAGTAGGGGTATAACCCCGGGGTCCTGGCGATATTCCCCTATTGGACCCTTAAATATCCCCATCTCTGAATTGGCTACTAATAGCTGGTGTGTGGTGGGCGTTCTGGAGCACTATGGCTGCGGTCGCATCATCCAGGTGGATGCTCTACACTAGTGACGGGTGACGAGACCCCCCCCCCCCCCCCCCCCAATACTATGTAAAGCACTTTAAGTGTCCAAAAAAGCTCTATATAAATGTAACTGTAATTAAATGCTGAAAAATGCTGTTAGACTAAAAGTACACGATCCGGGAGCGCGTGAGTCACATTTCAGAGGCAGAGATGACTCACGGATTAAGTGTCTTACATCACAACCTGCCGTGTTTCACATCCAAAACACACACTGACTGCCTTTAATACCAACTTTAATACCAACAGACCGCAGCTGGCAGTATTTCTTCTCTTCACCTCTTCATCTGTGCCCTGATGTTAAACCAGTTTGAGCCCGAGGAAGCGTGTTTCAGGAAGCGTGCAGAATTTCTCTCCAGTCCTCGATCCAGACAGCAGCGACGGAGAGCAGCGACGCATAGATAACCTCACTGCGTTTAAACATCTGGCCGAAAAGAGTTTTTAATATTATACATTCAACAATACAGTCTGAACAGAGCATCAGATAATCACTTCTTTTAGACCTGGACGAGTGGCCTTGTGTTTATTATTCTTAAACACTAATCAAACGAGAGAGAGAGAGAGAGAGAGAGAGAGAGAGAGAGAGAGAGAGAGAGTAATCTGAGGGGCGGGTAGAGCTGAAAACGTGTAAAACTCGATCATTCATTGGTCAGAAATACAGTGATGGAAAAATAATCCCAGGGAGCATAAAAATCACATGATTTCTTTCTTTCTCTCTGTTTCCATAATATGTTTCTTTCTTTCTTTCCTTCTTTCTTTCTTTCTTTCTTTCTTCCAAAATGCAATTCTTTTTCTTTCTTTCTTAAGAATTTTTTCTTTCTTTCATTCTTTCTTTCCTTTTCTTTTTTCTTTTTCCTTCCTTTCTTTCTTTCTTTCTTTCTTCCAAAATGCAATTCTTTTTCTTTTTTCTTTCTTAAAACATTTCTTTCTTTTCTTTCTTTCTTAATACATTTGTACTTTCTTTCTTTCTTCCATAATACATTTATTTCTTTTCTTTCTTTCTATCTTTCTTTCAAAATACATTTCTTTCTTTCTTTCTTTCTTTCTTTCTTTCTTCCATAATACAGTCTTACTTTCTTTCTTTCTTTCTTTCTTCCATAATACATTTATTTCTTTTCTTTCTTTCTATCTTTCTTTCAAAATACATTTCTTTCTTTCTTTCTTTCTTCCATAATACAGTCTTTCTTTCTTTCTTTCTTTCTTTCTTTCTTTCTTTCTTCCATAATACATTTATTTCTTTTCTTTCTTTCTTAATACATTTGTACTTTCTTTCTTTCTTCCATAATACATTTATTTCTTTTCTTTCTTTCTATCTTTCTTTCAAAATACATTTCTTTCTTTCTTTCTTTCTTTCTTCCATAATACAGTCTTACTTTCTTTCTTTCTTTCTTTCTTTCTTTCTTCCATAATACATTTATTTCTTTTCTTTCTTTCTATCTTTCTTTCAAAATACATTTCTTTCTTTCTTTCTTTCTTTCTTCCATAATACAGTCTTACTTTCTTTCTTTCTTTCTTTCTTTCTTTCTTTCTTCCATAATACATTTATTTCTTTTCTTTCTTTCTTTCTTTCTTTCTTTCTTTCTACATCTCTCTCTCTCTCTCTCTCTCTCTCTCTCTCTCTCTCTTTCACCTATCTTAATATTTCCTCTCTCACACACATTCATTCCTGAAGTCTAATTCAGTAATCTCTTGCCAATATCTTTTATTATTATTTTCTAAAATGCACCACTTATCTATCTCTCTCTCTCTCTCTCTCCCTCTCTCGTTTGATTAGTGTTTAAGAATAATAAACACAAGGCCACTCGTCCAGGTCTAAAAGAAGTGATTATCTGATGCTCTATTCAGACTGTATTGTTGAATGTATAATATAAAAATTTCTTTTCAGCCAGACGTTTAAACACAGTGACGTGATCCAGTGCTGTCTGTATCAAGGACTGGAGAGAATTCTTTCTTTCTTTCTTTCTTTCTTTCTTTCTCACCAGTCTTGATTGATTACTCTATAAGGTCATGTGACAGTAGGTGAGGTAATGTAAATAACACAGCATTTCAAAACTGGATAACGAGTTTTTTGTCAGCACGACAATTTCATTTCCTCCTTTCTTTCCTATCTTGAGAGGTAACTAATCAAGTGTTACCATAGTAGCTCTTCAGTAATTACTAATCACTATAATACACTACTACCATATTAGTAACTAATATTAAATTATTGTTCCGACAAAAACAACCGTAATGACTCATTATCACTGTGTTATCTCCACTCGTCGTGTCGTACACCATCCTTACAGAAGCATCGCCGATACATCAGTGTTACCTAATAAGAAGATGATATGAATTCACGGATTCCTCCTTAGAATAAACGTGAATATCTCGGAATATCTCAGCGAAGCAATTTAATCCTTTCCCGAAGGCTCCGAAAGTCTAAATACATGCACTGTATTTAAACATGGCTGTAACTGCATCTATAGAGGGTTTAACGATAATCACTGGGCACTGGAGGGGAAAAAGCTGCCACTCATCAGTTTTAGCTAAGATGTACACACTAGAGGAATTTTCCGTGCACGATTCATTATTAACGGATTTACAAAACATCTCTATCCTGGAACAGAACGTTCGTTTTGAATTTTGTTCAACAAAAAGTCCATTTTTAATATAATATGCAGTCTATTAATATTCAGTATATAATAACGAACAGCTCAGGCTTATCATTTGGGTCTTGGGGATGGGGGATGGGGGATGGGAGGGGGGGTAGATTGAAATAGATGATGTATTAATTGTACGATCTCTACATCTTTAATATTAAATCAGTTCAACGTGACAATTTTGAAAAGGAAAAAAAAAATATATACGTGAAGGTAAAAAAAAAGAGTAGATGAACGGACGGTGACATTCCTGGAGAGGAACTCTTATACTATGTGCTATTTTTAAGAAATACGAAATTTAGGGGGGGGGGGAGGTTGTGAAATCAATACATTCGTAACTTTGGGCTGTCTTGTAAACCAGAAACATGTATCTCAGTCGAATGAACATAACTGAGATTAGACATGGAGTTTGCATGTTCTGCCCGTGCTGCGGGGGTTTCCTCCGGGTACTCCGGTTTCCTCCACCAGTCCAAAGACACGCACGGTAGGCTGATTGGCGTGTCTAAAGTGTCCGTAGTGTATGAATGGGTGTGTGAGTGTGTATGTGATTGTGCCCTGCGATGGATTGGCACCCTGTCCAGGGTGTACCCCGCCTTATGTCCGATGCTCCCTGGGATAGGCTCCAGGTTTCCACGTGGTCCTGAAAAGGATAAGCGGTATAGAGGACGGCTGGATGGAATTAGACGTACGCATTCGGCATTGTGAAATATTAACCAGGACACGTTTCTGCAACGTAGACCTCGCTAAAACGTGGCCCGTCCCTGTTCACACCGATATTAATGCGTTTTTTCCATGCCGTGCCTCGGCCTTCAGCGCAGTTACACTACTGTGCGAGTTTATTTTTTCAGACTGTGTGCAGTGGAGTGATCACACGCTCTGAAGTCTGATGTTGATGTAAAACACAGTGTCGTGCGCAGAAGGGAAATAATATTTACAATTATTCCTTGTCCGTTCTTTTTGCTTTGGTGCTTTCACGGAGCTGTCGGGTGCCATTTGTTTCAGTTAAGCGCCGAGTAGACGGTTGTCAGACGCGATCGGCTCCGCCGCCACGGCCTCGGCCACTAAGAGCCGCTGACAGCAGAAGGCGTGTTATCAGGCAGTTATTACGGTCAGATTTTTTTTGGATTGCTGACCAGAACACATCCAATCACGTATCCAGTCACATCCAGTTCCGATCTAAACATGGTCCAGAGCTTCTGCTTGGAAAAATAAAATTTAAAAAAAATTCTCAATTTTTAACACCGACGTTGTTGATGTAGCATTTCGCCATAGTATTATGTCTTCTTTCTCGATTTTTTCCTCGTAATATCAGATATTATGATTTTTTTTTTTTTATTATTCAAATTCTTGAAATACTACGACTTTTCCTTGAAATGTTAGGACTTTATCCTCAAAATAATGTAACTTTTGTTCACGATATATTATGACCTTTTTCCTCCAAAGATCCTGATTTTTTCCCCCTCGACATAGTACGACTTTTCCCGTAAAATGTTTCTCAAAATATTCTCTTTTTTTTTTTTTTTTGTAACATCTCGACATATTATGACTTTTTTTCCTTAAAATATATTCTTAAAAAATCTTGCATTTCTACCTAGTTATTTATTTATCTATTTATTTATTTATTTTTTACAGTGGCCCTTAAACACCACCGTAGAGAAACGACGCTCATAAACATGACGTCACAAAGATTGTTATTACGTTAGTAAATAAGAGATCGACGGAATGACATCACACGTCTAACCTTACACATTTTCACAACGCTTGCTATATTCGCTGCATCAAGTAAAATCGAGTTCTTTCAAGTACGACATCATGCATCATACTCCTGTGACGTACGGTCCAATAGTTTGGACTTCCGAGCCGTCCGAGACGTCCCTCTGATCACGTATATTCGTTTTTTTTTTCTGTATTCTCCTTTGCAGATGACCCAAGAACAGTTCACTCATAGGAACAATGTCCAGAGCACCGAGAAACCTCACGTGTACAAAGTGGGCATCTACGGCTGGCGGAAACGTTGCCTTTACTTCTTCGTCCTCCTCCTCATGATCCTTGTCCTGGTCAACCTCGCGCTCACCATCTGGATCCTCAAGGTCATGAACTTCACCATAGTGAGTATCCGTTTCACTTTGCGGAGCGGTCGGCTCATTCGGGAGTCGTGAGGGAAATATAATAATGGGTGTATCCCGCCGCGGGGGTCCTCCAATCATGGCTCTTTAATTACAAGCCGTGGCCGGGCAGAACGCTGCTTTCATTTTGCTCACAGTGGTCGATTTGTTCCCTGTGTTCACACACACTGAGCTGATTTGTCTTGGGTCTTTCTTTCCCACCCCCGGCGCCGTTACTGATCTTTTGAAGTTACCGGTTATGTGCTCTGGGTCTGCCATTAATTGGGAGATTTTCCCGTTTCATATTTAAAGGTTCAATATTTACGAGAAAGGATAAAAGAAATCTCGAATCCATTATACAACGCTGTCACATCTTGTATGGTCTAGTGCTAGGGTTATTTGCGTGATATGTAATTCATTTTAGTCGGGTAATAAATTTCTCTCTTTGCCAACTATGTAACTGGATATGACGCAGAGGCCAGGGAGTTGTTTTTTTTTTTTTTTTTTTTAAATTATTATTCTTATACAAAATGCACTTTTGAAACACACCTGCGTGAGGGAATGAGCTTCAAAACGGGGAAACTGGACCGTACCCTTATTTCGAGGACATCGGAAGGTACAGTGTGAATGAATCGCTCGGGGTGGTGTCGTATTTATGTTTCATTACGAGGTGTATGTTGAAATACTGCACGAAAGGTAGCAGGTGCACGGGGGATCTGTGGAGATCCAGGCTACGCAATAGACAGATGCAGATGAGCAGCTGGAGGGGATTTATTTTAGATTTATGTCCCTTAAAATTACCCACCGGCACTTTGGGCATAGGGGTGCGTCTCAAGGCCAGGGAAAGGATGAAATATTTAATGTCAGATGTTTATGAAATATCAGCAATGAGCAGGAACAGACATCATGAGTATTTGTGCAGAAGCAGAAGCATGAATATATTTCCTTCCTTTCTTGCTGACCATGATTGAATACTTACACTCGGCCTTGGAATCAACATAACGCGGCAGTTTATCATCTCGGAATCTCAACACAGAAACTTGGCAGTGTGTGACTCTTGTTCATGTTTGATTCAGAAGTTGAATATTTCCTTTCTCTCTCTCTCTCTCTCTCTCTCTCTCTCTCTCTCTATATATATATATATATATATATATATATAATCAGTTTTACATATTTCGGACGATTCTGAACTCAGACTATCAGACTTTTTAGCGGCATCCAAATAATACTTGTTTATTTACTACACCGACCATACAAACAGATCACATGACTACTAATTACTAGGGCTATAGACAAGACCACCACTGTCAAGTCCAAGATTACCCGAGATAAAATCTTAAGCGGGTCGAGACCGAGTCAAGATCGAATCAAGATCGAGACTGAAAACCATCGAATCCTTTTTTTTTTCCCGATGTCTTCGGCTTTGTGAGGTTTCGTCCGTGCATTCGCGCCAATCGTTAGGTAGAAGAAAAAAATGAAAAAGACGACACAAATGTTATTTATACAATCTATCGCTGAAGACCGTATTTAGCGAAGTCCTACACGAAGTTGATGATAATGAGGGTTTAATGATCACGTATACATTACAGCACAGTGAAATTCTTTCCTTCGCATACCCCAGCATGTTAGGAGGTTTTGGTCAGAGCGCAGGGTCAGCCATGATACAGCGCCCCCTGGAGCAGAGATTGGTAAGGGCCTTGCTCAAGGGCCCAACAGTGGCAGCTTGGCAGTGCTGGGGCTTGAACCCCCGACCTTCCGAGCAGTAATCCAGAGCGTTAACTGCCAAGCCACCACTGTCCCCAGTTCTTAGACAACTTTAACACAGCCTGGCTAACACGGCTTGGCGCTAGCTAGGCGAAATCGCTACCATGAAGCTAATCCACTATGAAAAGCGCCATGACTTTAGATTGTCTTATTTATAGCCAGAAAACTAATTATTAAGTTTTTAAAAGAATCTGTTGTCATCATCCAGTCCCATTTTGTCGTGACTTGCTCTTTAGAAACTTTAGTTCAATTCCTCAGCTGTCTATTAAAATCAGAATGCTAGTTATGATTAAATAAATAAATAAATGAATAAATCAATCAATCAATCACCTTATACTGTGTGTGAAATAAGAGCCATGGGTTTTTCTCATCCACATTTGCTTGGATTCAGGGCTTTTCCGGATAAACTATTAGGCCTGCATCTTGGTTTCCCAGATTCTGGCAGCTCCATTTATATCAGTAAAGGAACTGTTAACTTGTGCTGTCTGCTCTCATCAGAGTACCACCTCCTTGATGCCATCACAAGCCATTATGGAAATTTATGTCACAAGTAACTCTGAGGTGGAATCACACTAGCAGCATGTCACTACGAGGACTTCAGGGTTTAAGCGTGAACTCACTCACACATACACATATACTCTCACATATACAGTATAGGCAGCTTCTTCGTTCATTCATCTTCAGTAACCGCATTAACGGAGTCACGGTGGATCCGGAGCCAATCTCAGGAACACTGCGCCCGAGTCAGGAGAATTTATCCCTGATGGAATGCCATTTCCGCCCAGACATATTCACTGGCTTATTCACATCTAGGGGGCAATTTAGTCCAGCTAATCTGCCTATGCTAGGGAATGTGAACAGGAACCGGAGAACCTGGAGGAAACATGGAGAGAACGTGTGAAACGTTGCACAGACTCAGCTCAGGAATGACCCCCAAACCCTGGAGCTGTGAGTTGGCATTGAGTTATTGGCATTGGCATATTAAATCCATAGATTTTATATAGGGGACGGAGCAGAAAGTGTCAGGCGGGCGTTCGGGGGGCGGGGGGGGGTCGAAGACTGGTGTGTGAGGCCTGTACACTCCAAAGGTGCACTGTTAAAGTCGGGTTTGGAAGCCAAACTTTCAGACACTTTATTGGCAGAGAAAATGACTCAGGGAAATCGTGGGATGCCTAAGTGCTTCAGTACTCTGTGGTTAATCGCGCAAGAGGGCCAATTTGATGCTTGGAATGCCTAGGAATAGGAGTAATAATCTTCCGTTCCATCTTAATGATAAATACTTGAAACGTTTTCTTGTATTCAAGATATTTTCAGACGGCAGAGTATGTAATGTTGAGAAATGCTCGAAGCGCGTTTAAGGAACACTGTTAATACAAACTGCGTAAAAATCCCGTCTTCATCGAGTACAGGCTATTCTTTCAGAGACCTTCTTGACTAACTCCTGTCTGCTCCGGCACTTACAATTACTTAAACAAGAAAGCATTATAAACGCTGTTAAGGGCGTCTATACTTTTCAATCCACACAAGGAACAGATCAATTGATATCAATCATGATATTTAATCTTATATGCCTATATACACATAGTAGAAACACCTGTACCTTATCCATTCAGCCAATGATGTTGCAGCAGGGCAATGCACAGTGCATAAGATCATTCGGATGCGACTTAGGTGTTGTAGGGCGCGTTTGAGGATTTCAGAAACTGCTGATCTCCTGGGATTTTCACACACAGCAGTCTCTACACAGAATCGAGCAACGACAAAAAAAAAAAAAGAAAGTGGCCAGGCGGAGAACAGCCAGACTGGTTTGAGTTGACAGGAAGTCGACCATATCTCAAACAACCACTCGTTACAACCGCGGTAAGCAGAAAAGCATCTCGATACGTCAAACCTTGAGGCAGATGAGCACACTCACCCAAACCGGAGAGTTGAAGACTGCTTAGTCTATTTCAATCCTAATGGATGTGGTCTCTTCTAGGATGACCCCGCCCCCATTCAAGGGCTCATTTGACAAACAAACGTCGTGTGATATTTGTTTGTGTTTCTGGATGTTCGAGACACTGAATTACTGGAGTGGATTATGTCTTATTGAGTATTGAGTGTCTCCTGGTGCGGTAAGCCAAACACACTGATTAGATCAACTCAAGCATGATGTTCCAAAGTCTGCTTTAAATGAAAATTCCCAACCCAGACCTGAATGACATCATAGAAACACCCTCATCGCATTAAGATTTATTAATGCCTACCGAATTCCATGTTATTGAATATTGTCTTGATTCCTGTCTGCCTGCTCAAGCTTTCAATAAAAGTAAAACATCCAGCGCCGTCAGTGTTTTTGTCCCAAAGCACTCCTCTGATACGCCGCATCGCTGCATCGAGAACAGTAAACGGCCAGGTCTGTCGTTTACAAATCAAATAAAAGGTGTTTGTGATGTTTAAAAGTGTTTCTATGTTTGTACTAAAGAATGCAGGAATGAAAGAATCAATGACACAATGGTGTGATGATGTGGAACTCAATTACTCTTACCACCACCGAGTGGATTGTTTTCTTACAACAGCTTCTACCGAAGTGTTTTATTGCTCTTATATACAACAAATAATTAGAAATGGATTTTTTTTAAAAAACAAAAAAAAACCACACATTTTTAATTCATTAATGAACGACACGTCGTAACTTCGAACAATTTCTCGATCCATCGATCACTTACTCTTAGTACTTACATTATAGCAGCCTCTCTATTTTTCTCGCTCCTAAAGTTAATAATATATATTGTTTTTAAAGACGCAGGTTGTCACGTTATAGAGAAACAAAGCGCTGATACTGGAGACTCCTTTTGTAAATGTTAAGTAAACATCTCCTTACAGAAAACTTCAGCATATTCACGATTGTATATTTTTTCTTTGTTAGACAACACAACAACACAAGTTACTGTGAATGAATTGCTACTAGAGGCATGACAGGATATTAGAACAAGGACAGTAATAATAATAACGGGACTGGTACATTTCCTGAAGAAAATGTGAGTGGTGCTTGCCGTGGCAAAATTCGGATCAGGCGCCGATACTTCCGAGAGCCGCCAGCGTAGGGCGCCGATTCTTTCGAGAGCCAGACAAACAGGTTGCTAGCATGTTTAATCACAAAGCTAGCATGTTTTAGCATGTTGCTAGCATGTTTTAGCATGATGCTAGGATGTTTTAGCATCATGCTAGCATGTTTTAGCATCAAGGACAATAATAATAATAATAATAATAATAATAATAATAATAAACATGTAATTTGAAAAATAGACAATTAATCAACACCATCCTTCTGACCAGTGATGTGTTATATAAGATATATTTGAAAAAACTGATTTGTAACATTACCATGCAATAGATTCCACTAGACTTGTTTATTTATTTATTTCTTTTCAAAGCTTAGATTTTTCTGGACCAGAAATTAGCTCCGCCCCCAGCTGGTTCAATTTTTCATTGAAATGCAACAGAGGGAGAAACTGAAATTGACCTTGCAGGCAGTAGAGGGCGCTTAAAACACAAAATACACAAATACAAATGGCTCCTTTAATGCATCAACATGCACCGCGTAATTCTCACTACAAGAACGAAGCCGGTCATGTTCCGGAGACATTTACGTATCGACGACAAGGTGAGGCAAACCTACGGATCGTTTTATCGGTAAACAGTTAATTCACAGTGGTGTTTTTACCTTTGGCTTTTCAGAACGTTACCAACAAGGCGTTAGTACAGCATGATACATCACCAGAAAAAAAAACAAAAAAAAAAACGTCTCCAAATAAAGAAATTAAATAAATAAAAACGCGGTTATGGCAGCAGTAGGAAACGGGATTTGTAGCAGAACCGAGACAGGACAGGAACAACTGGGACAGACGGCAAATCCGCTCTCCTGTGTCATAATCTAGGATGCACGGAATCACTGGAGGAGCGTGTACTCAACTTGGGGAAGCTGTAGAGAAGTATGATGACAACCACTCGAAACTCCGCAATAGCAAAGTGCCACTCACTTCATCATACATCTCGGTAAAGCAGGCGGCTGGGAGTAGAGGATAACAAAAAAAAAAAAAACGTTTTTTCAGTGATTCAATTTCCCCAGATATGTGCAGAAACCTATTTTTGGAAGAACGTGTGCTGATGATGGTTCCTCCATGGCCTCACATTGGCAGGACTGGCAGGACTCCATGCTTTACTCAGGAGGACCTATGCGATTTCTTACAAAAAAATAAAAAATAAAAAAGAAGAAGACTTTACGTCTTTCAAGCAATAACGTTCATTTGTAACAGAGGAAGTTCAGACACACCACAAGCCTCAGCGACTCGATACGTATTTATCAGAAACAGTCAGGACTCTGTTCGGACTCTTCGGTGTACCCTTTCTGTTCAATCACTTTCCCAATGTTTATGTAAAAACAAAACAAAACAAACAAACAAACAAACAAACAAACAAAAAAACAGTCCAACTAGCACTGGATGTTTGTGCTTCGCATGCTGAAGCTATAGACATTCATTCATAAGATGACTCATCAATTTTCTGTCAAGAATCCAGCACAGGGTTATTGATCAGTAGCCCTTGGATAAAAGAACAGAATGATTTAAAAAAAACAAAAAAACCACTCAAATAAATAAATAAATAAAAGTTTGGAGTTTTAGATAAATGCACAGCAAACATACAGTTTCCGACAAACATTGTTCTCCACTAACTTCTCAACTTTTTTGCCTTCAAAAAGCTGTGGCTCAGGAGGTAGCGCAGGTCGTCTGCTAATCACAGGGTCGGTGGTTCAGTTTCCCAGCCCACGTGAATCCACATGCCGAAGCGTCCTTGAAGCGTCCTTGGAGCGTCCTGTTATCTCCATGGAGATAATAACCATGTTAAATGAACACCCTCGTTCGTATCGTTTCTATAGCAACTTACGCAAGGACTTAAATGGCGGATGCTCCGTATAAATGGAATAAAAAGTCTCTGTATGGTGAAGCTTTCTGAAAGGACGAGGTGTTTATTTGCAATTTTCTGGAAGGAAGGAGTCTCCAGTGTCAGTGCTTTGTAACATTCAGAGGACCTTTCTTGGTAGCAGTGTGTGTTTCATTTATTTATTTTTTTTTTGTCAAGTTTTCTTAACTTCAAAACAGAGTCTGGTGAGGGAACGACTGTTTACAGCTGCTATAACATAAGTGTCATAGTGTTGTTTCAGGTCAAATGTACGACAGAATGCTTTATTTAAATAAGTCCAAAGCCGTAATGGCAAATTTCTGCGGTATAAGAGGATTAAAACGCGTCATGACGCGCTTTTCTAGGAAAACAATCACCTCCGGTGTAGGAATTGTCTATCGCGTCTGGCTGTACTATCCGATCCGCATAGTGCAGTGAAACATTTTACATCCATTATTAGATTTCTGGATAATTAGGGATACTACTGAGTGATTCGGTAACAGACAGAAATTTGTTCTCACAGAAAAGCAGGCTAAAGTCAGGTAAATCTACAGTACTGTATATAGCTGACAGAATTGGGTGCTATGAGTTGATGTGGTTTAAAAAATCTGGGTTCCACTTAGTTACTCCTCAGTTAGCCTGCCTTCTAATGTGGTGAGAGGATTCTGAATGTCTGTTTAGCCCCGTAGTGCTTTGAGATCAGCATCTGCACGCTCCAAGGACCGATATATTGCCCCGGATCCTCAGCGTTTCTCCATCAAAGAGCAGTAATGAAGCACAACCTCCTTGTCCAACTAGGAAATTGAATTTGCTCTAGCTTGGAAAAGCCTGCAGGCGCAACCACTCACATTTCGTCTGTCCTAGTGAGACTTGTTTCCTTAGCACAGCGGGCGCTTGTTGAGGCTTTGGCAAGAGCTCGTGTGTTTCTTGTCAACGGTGACGTTCAGCGAGATAAACCCAAAGCAGGAAGAAAGCTTTCTTTTAAATGATTTTTTTTTTTTTTTACTCATGGGTTTCGCTTTTTAACAAAAGGTTGTAATTATAATTACTAATTTGTGCGGTTTCTCTGGGTGCTTTGTGCACTACACCTAACGTTTTACTACATCAATCTTCATTACTGTCATACACTGCAGTTACTTGATGGATTCTAATGCCGCCAGAACAGCTTCGGTTTGCCTCGGCATGAATTAAACAACTCTCTCGAGGATCTACTGTGAGTGATGAAGACCGTTCTTCCAAAAGATTTTCCTTTAGTCTCCCAAAATCTTCCATACAGGAAGCGTTCTCAGGTCGAGATGTAGCGGTGAACGATTTAAACCACGCTCTTTAAACCATTCAGCGAGCTCTTTGTGTCTGCTTTGTGTCTGGGGGCGGGGTCATCCCAGAAGAGACCACGCCCATCCGTTTCAATTTCCTGATTTATAATTTAGGACGTTTTAGACTGTATCATATAGTAGGTCAGTAGCGTGTGTAACTATGAGCCAAAAGAATATTCCGTGCAGTGATGTACCGGTCTACTGAGAAGCGTGAGCAGAAATTAGGACATGTGTTTGAAATCTCCACTATCACATTCAGTGTTGAATGATACATGGGTCGAGTGCCAGAGCGCTGAATCCCGAATCACACAGAGGACCGTCATTTTCAGTTCTCAAAAGAAATATCTGTCCTCTGATCTTGCAGTGTATCAAAACTCAGAAAAAGTCACACATGCAGCATTTTGGTTCCACATTACTTCCTGTGTTACTGTGCTCTATCGGCCAGCCGACTCGCCTGACCCGAACCCCATAGAGAATCTACGAGAGACACCAGACCCGACAATACAGACGAGCTGAAGGCCGCTCTCAAAGCGACCTGGACTTCCAGAACACCTCAGCAGTGCAATAGTCTGATCGCCTCCATGCCACGCCGCACTGATGCAGTAATTCCTGCAAAAGGATTAAAACCCCGACCGAGTATCAGCTCATAAATGAACATACTTTTCACAAGGTCCACATTTCTGTAGTATAAATTCTTTATTCGAATATTTTGAGATGCTGGATTTTTGAGTTCCGTGAGCCGTAATCATCGAGAGTAAAACAACAAAAGGCTCGAAATATTTCACTTCATGTGTAACGAATCTAGAATATGTGAAAGTATTCAATTTTTTTGACATGCACCTGTAGTTTTGGCGCTGTAGGCAGGTGCCGAGTCCTGCTGGAACAGGAAATCAGTATCTCCATAAAGCTCGTCAGGAGATGGAAGCATGAAGCGCTCTAAAATCTCCTGGTAGACGATGCATCGCCTCTCGACTTGAGAAAACACACTGGACCGACACCAGCAGATGACATGGCAACCCAAATCATCACTGACTGTGGAAACTTCACACTGGACTTCAAGCAGCTTGGATTCTGTTCCTCTCCACTCTTCCTCCAGACTCTGGAACCTTGATTTCCAGTTTACTTTCATCTGAAAAGAGGACTTTGGACCACTGAGCAACGGTTCAGTTTTCTCTCCTTAAGCCAGGTAAGACGCGTCTGACGTCGTCTCTGGTTCAGGAGTCTTTAGACGTCGTTTGAAGGCTTCCAGTGACTCAGCTGTTCAGACATCTAGACTTACACCTACTGTAGGTGCCAGAACAGAGAAGAGTCTTTATGCATGCCTTCCTTGTACCCTGAGAGCTGGTGAGACCGGTTTAGCGGTGCTAGAGGATCGGAGGGAGCGTGGTGCAGTGCAGGGTGTGATAAGTGATTTGAGGTAAGTGGGTGCTGGTCCATTTTGGGCTTTGTAGGCAAGCGTCAGTGTTTTAGATCTAATCCGTGCAGCTACAGGAAGCCAGTGGAGGGAGCGTCGCAACGGAGCGGGAGAATTTTTATTCACACAGATGTTTAGCTGAGAATACAGCGACTATCTGTGTGAGTAAAAATAAAGATGAAAACCAATAACATGGTGAATTCTTATGAATGAATTGCACACCAGTTACGTTATTCGCACCGATTTAAGAAGCATAAATTTGTTCACTTGAGAACCATCAACCTTTAGTTTTTAAACATAAAAAAAAATAATAAAAGCTACAGCTCGAAGGCTTGTGGGCAACAACCCAATCATCCCAATGGTTAATCCATCATTGACATTACCATTCTAAAGCAAACATTAAAGCTCTGCTAATCTTGTGGAAGGCTGCACAGAGCACGATATAGATTTTTTTTTTTTTTTTTTTTTAAATTGGTTCGATTGACTACCTAGGGTTCCCTTTAAGATTGAGCTTATGTAGGAGTCAAAGTAATTTAAGGATTCAGGAAAACATCTGTTAAAAAGAAACATAGCTTTTTTAAAATAAAATAAAATAAAATAAAATAAAAAAATACTAGCAAACAACAAAAACCAAACTTTAGCAAAATAAAGAGTCTCAAAATCTAAAGCGATATTATCTGATTAGATTCTACCATTTATTTTTTTTTTCTTTTAGATTGGAAAAGTGTACGAGAGAGACAAGATGGAGCTTCTGGTTAGTTAACTGTTATTAGCTCTGCTGATTAATCACCAGATGGAGAGGCAGGACACCATATTGTCTGGGATGGAGTGCTACAGTTGGATTACTCCTCGTTTATTGATGGTGATGTGCTCGACGTGGGGGCTGCTTTTGTTTGTCGGCAGCTTGAGCGCGTTGGTGTGCTTTATTAATTCAATTGAGTGTATCGCGTAAGTTCCAGCACTCCTCCTCGCTGAACTTTATCTCCGCTCAGGCTTGCATGGAACTTTGGAATAGTTCATTTGTTATTGTGATGGAGCTGTTCCTACTCCTCGTACCTCAGCGAGAGATGCAGTAATCCTCTGAAATAAGAGAGCTGGGGTGGGGTGGTGGGGTGGTGGGGGGGGGGGTGTTAGTAAGGATCTGTAGGATTACGCTTGAAGGTGTTCTTTGTATATCAGAAGAAACACTGGTGTAAAGATGAGTGCACACAGTTTCCCAGTCGCCAAGTAATTTTGGGGCTCGGGGAGTAATCTCTACACGCCCCGCCTCTACATACCCCCCCCCCAAGTTACTGTTCATATTGCGTATCGCGTGGACAGTCTGTGAACGATCGCAATATTTTCAAGCATGTTCGATTCCCTCGCCGACGAATCGTGTCGTGTGAACCCCATTGCGACTCGTAACAAGAACAACTCAGCCAATGAGAAACAGCCAACGAGTGTCCGAGACTAAATCAAATATATGTCCTGTGACGCGCAGCAGATCCCTGAATCCGGTTTATCCTCCATCTATTTGTGTGGGAGAGTGAGGGCAAAATGTAAGCACAATAATAAATTGTTGTTTTTTTTTTTTTTTTTAAAATAATAACAAAAACAAGAAAACAACCATGACGTGCTTTCTGGTGGTGCACAGTCATGAACGTAGCGACATGTACATTTTTACACTTTGCCTCAAGTTCTCTTCGCGGAACAGAAGACCCTCACTTCTCACGTCTCCCCCAAACAGTCCTTCATCCACATTTTCCTGTTTTTCCTTCTCATTTTTTTCTTTCTTGTTTCCTTATAGGCAATAAAAGTCAAGAACAGATGAATTAGGATTATTTATTTCTCAGAGATTTTGTTTTCGGGGCTTGAATAGGTGAGAAAGATGAAGGGAGATACAAACAAACAGCAGGGAAACTTACAGCTCTGAACAGAATGATGTGTCTCTTATACAGACTGGCTTTATATCACGCCAAACCGGACAAGCGACTTGATGATTCGCCGTTTGCATAATTTTGACGATGTGGACACGGGCACCTATGGAACTTAGCGCTTACCAAAATTCTGGAAAGGTCAGGCACACAGAGCAAAAGGGAAATGTAGCAGATTTACCCTCCCTGACAAAGGTAATTAATTGTGAGAGGGCTGAAAGGCAATGGGAAGGCGAGATAAGGGCAGATGCTTTTTTCCCCCCTATGCATCGTCGCTGTGTTTGTTTGCGAGAAAGAAGGTTGCCAGTGTAAAGGATATTTATTATAACGGTGGACCAGCTGCAGCAAAAAATAAACGCTATTCCTGCAGGGAAGAACTGGCAGGCTGCACCATCTGCTTAGTTATGACAGTTAACTGTTTGTATGAAAATAGCAGGGCAATATATGCACTGCAGTAGTTAGTAATATGCAAATATGTTCTGTAGAAGCATTCTCATGCTTCAGTTTTCCTCTAAGCGGTTTCTTATGCCTCGGCTTTCCTCCAGAAGCGTTCTCATGTCTCAGGTTTTCCTCTAGAAGCGTTCTCATGCATCAGTTTTTCCTCCAGAAGCGTTCTCATGTTTCAGGTTTTCCTCTAGAAGCGTTCTCATGTCTCAGGTTTTCCTCTAGAAGCGTTCTCATGTCTCAGGTTTTCCTCTAGAAGCGTTCTCATGTCTCAGGTTTTCCTCTAGAAGCGTTCTCATGTCTCAGGTTTTCCTCTAGAAGCGTTCTCATGCATCAGTTTTTTCTCTAGAAGCGTTCGCATGTCTCAGGTTTTCCTCTAGAAGCGTTCTCATGTCTCAGGTTTTCCTCTAGAAGCATTCTCATGCATCAGTTTTTTCTCTAGAAGTGTTCTCATGTCTCGGGTTTTCCTCTAGACGCGTTCTCATGCCTCTGTTTTCCTCTAGAAGCGTTCTCATGTCTCAGGTTTTCCTCTAGAAGCGTTCTCATGTCTCAGGTTTTCCTCTAGACGCGTTCTCATGCCTCTGTTTTCCTCTAGAAGCGTTCTCATGTCTCAGGTTTTCCTCTAGAAGCGTTCTCATGTCTCAGGTTTTCCTCTAGAAGCGTTCTCATGTCTCAGGTTTTCCTCTAGAAGCGTTCTCATGCCTCTGTTTTCCTCTAGAAGCGTTCTCATGTCTCAGGTTTTCCTCTAGAAGCGTTCTCATGCCTCTGTTTTCCTCTAGAAGCGTTCTCATGCATCAGTTTTTTCTCTAGAAGTGTTCTCATGTCTCGGGTTTTCCTCTAGACGCGTTCTCATGCCTCTGTTTTCCTCTAGAAGCGTTCTCATGTCTCAGGTTTTCCTCTAGAAGCGTTCTCATGTCTCAGGTTTTCCTCTAGACGCGTTCTCATGCCTCTGTTTTCCTCTAGAAGCGTTCTCATGTCTCAGGTTTTCCTCTAGAAGCGTTCTCATGTCTCAGGTTTTCCTCTAGAAGCGTTCTCATGCCTCTGTTTTCCTCTAGAAGCGTTCTCATGTCTCAGGTTTTCCTCTAGAAGCGTTCTCATGTCTCAGGTTTTCCTCTAGAAGCGTTCTCATGCCTCTGTTTTCCTCTAGAAGCGTTCTCATGCATCAGTTTTTTCTCTAGAAGTGTTCTCATGTCTCGGGTTTTCCTCTAGACGCGTTCTCATGCCTCTGTTTTCCTCTAGAAGCGTTCTCATGTCTCAGGTTTTCCTCTAGAAGCGTTCTCATGTCTCAGGTTTTCCTCTAGACGCGTTCTCATGCCTCTGTTTTCCTCTAGAAGCGTTCTCATGCCTCAGGTTTTCCTCTAGAAGCGTTCTCATGTCTCTGTTTTCCTCTAGAAGCGTTCTCATGCCTCTGTTTTTATATATAGCTGTGAGATGCTTCAGTTTATCCCAGGGATCAAGTTTTTGAAAGTAGTTTTTACACATCATCTATACTTTCTCAGTACTGCCATCCACATCAGCACTCTGCATGTTATAGAGGATCTAAGGGAAACATGTCCTCCTAAAGCCTAGTACACAAGTTACCCAGATGTTCAAAGTTGCAAGAAGTTGTCCTCATAGTGTGATGAGAAAACGATAACCATCAGGTCCCCGAGCGGCCCTGAAAGTGACCCCTGCCGAAGGACCGATTGTGCCAGAGGCCCATTGTGCATTTGATTAAAGGAGGATGCAGCTTCATTTCCTCAAGTAGACGGGGTGTGATAGTATTAAAAAGCACACAAACAGTCCAAAAATATGATTCTTATTGAACTACTGCTGAATGACAGTTGAATGAAGCAGAAGGAGAACTGAAGAAGAAGAAGAAAAAAAAGAATTGTCGGATCCATTATTAAATTTCGCTTCTCTGTTCAACTCAAAATGTTTTTGGCTTCAACGAAATAATAATAAGCATTAAAAGTAAATATGCACGTTTTAATTAATTGAAGACAATCATAAATAACTTGCATAAGTCTGCATCACCTCAGGACGTAGCCAAGCCATTCTAAATCCGGGGGCGCGGCTTTTAAATAAAATTTGCATATAGGTCCACGGAACTTCTTGTTGTTCGAAATTTCTTGTTTTTGCGTTGACTTTTCGGCTTCACGGACTATTGAATTACCAAATCGTTAAATGTTTTGCGATATCAAGAGTTTTAGTCAATTTTTCTTCAGGTTTCAAAACAGGAACAAGGAGCAGCGTTTACATCATCGCCATAGCCATAATTAACTTGGACTTACTGAATTTATTTAAGTCAAATTTACTTCAAACGAAGGAGCAAATTTTTGATTCCGTTCGATTTTTAAAAAAATAAATAAATAAATAAAAGCATTTAACTTTTTACAGTATTTTTCTGTCTGTATTTTGCACGTTATTTCTGACTTAATCTGCATAATTTATTCAGCATGATTACTCACGTGAAGTAAACTCTACTTGCTAAAATTAAGCTAATATAACGGAAAAAAAAATAAAGGAGGAAATGTTAGTCAAATGTACATCTGTGTAGACAAATGAAATCTGTGCAACCGCTTGAGATATAAAAAAAAAAGAAAGAAAAAAGAAAAAGCTCTTTTTTTTTTTTTTTTTACAGTGAGGAGGAGGAGAACTGCTTCCTTAGCATTGCTACTGGTATGTAATGCAAATTGCATGAAACCCAGATGCTACTGTTTTAAATGCAGTGGAATAATCCAATCGAATATCTAAATGTGGGAAACGAGGGCGAACGCTGGAGCATACTTGAGTGTTTCTTGGCAACTTCTACAACAGTTGATGCTTTCCGAAGCGCCGGTGCCTGAGTGGGAAAGAAACGTAGCACAAAAACACAGTTTGTTTGAATAGCATTAGAGTGCGTGAGCACAGAGAGTAGGGGAGAAGTGACCGGATGTAAAGGGCCGACACTAGGCGGAATGCAAATATGCGATGACGTAATGAATATGCTAATTAGCGCATGACATCATTCAGTGACATTCCATTGAAAGTCGTTGACAACAATGCTCCTGTCACTCACCCGGACGGAATATACTGACGTTATGGCGAAGGCCAAGCGATAGTCCTTGAAAACACAAAAATAGTCCTTGAAAGTCCTGGAATTTCATTACGGAGCATCTGTACGAACCCTGTATGAATGAAGATTAACGCATAATGCGCATACCAGTTAGAACTGTCTAATTTGGGCTTTAGAAGAAATGAATGAAAACTCAATACTACGTGCTTCTTAAAATGAAGTCTGCAAGGTTTAGCCGTTTGGACTACGTGATATTTTGGTAATTTGTGAGGCACGGTCTTTACATGACGTAACAATCTCGCGCCGGGATTTCTGACGCAAGCTCGGGTCTGCCACGGGCTTCAATTAGCAGCCTGGATTTTCCGTGTGCTCCGAGTCTATACGGACAGACATGAACGTAGAGCGTGAAGCTCGGTGGCTTTGTTCCATAAAGAATGCCCTTCCATTGGTCAGGTCTTTATTTATGCATGAGAGAAAAACAAAAGATGATACAGTATGAAAGGTAGGAAACGAGAGAGAGCGGGGAAAGCCAGGCGGAAAATCCAGATCAAAGCCGAGGCTGGACTCGCGGTGAAGGCGAGAGTTAACCCTTATGTGCCGAGATTCGGTAAATAAAAATTGACAAGCATGCTTCCTTGACATTGGTGTATATTTACACATGAAAGAGGATCCAAGAAGGCCGATAAGATGAAAGCTTCACTTCAATAGGTTAATAAATAACGGCATAAGGTGTTAGCGTGCCATCCGGGTCATGGCACCAAATTGTTGACAGTAACTTTGTTTGTTTGTATTGTTGACCTCTAACTTTGGTGTGTCCTGAGATCATCCTGAAACACAGAGAAATATCCTATTCAGAATATTTTACATAGAGAGTCGGAGATGAACTTTAGCAGATAGTCATGATGTCAGAAAACAGCCATTAAAACGAGTATTTAAAGGCAAACACGTCAGATAAATCCGTCACGCCCGTAAGTTTATCGCTGGTAAAAAATATTTCATTTCGATTTGAAATGAATTTATCGCACGGAAAACAGCAGGGATAAAGTATCTCATCGTATCTCCTTGACCCAGTGTTTGGGAAGAATAGAGAGTGACACTAATTATTCACCATGGAAGACAAGGGAAGGCGCTCGAGCTCCAAGACAAACAGCAATTCTTTTTTTCGAAAGAAGGAGTACGGAGCGATGACTGTGGTGGTCGGCTCCGTCACTCCCTCGTGGCTTTCCCTGATAAGACGAGCTGCGGAGCTGCAGAGCGACAGGCCTCGTGTGAGCGCACCCAGGAGGCTGAGTATTAAAAGATAAGAAGCTGATTGTTTGTCATTTCTCTCATCGTATATCACACAGTACGGTTATGATCGCTCCGGTTTTTATTTCTATGGCACCGAGTACCTGACGTGCCCATTTTTCAGGAGGTTTAAGCACGATGTAAAAGGCTTCTCGTCTTCATATGCATATATACATTAAACCACACTAGAGATGGCACTGATCCGGTCCAATAACAGCATAAAATTGGATATCTGGGAGAGAGAAAAAAAGAACGAATCAAATCTGATCCTGGAACTGTTTACATATAAAGACACATGACTGATGATGATATTTAGAGTTTGTAATTTATTGTATTTGCCACGTAAGTAAACGAGTTTAACTGAATAAAAAAAGCTGCAGTTTTCTGTAAGTCATGTTTTTAGCTACGCAGTAATATTGGCACCCTTGGTAAATATGAGCAGCCTTTCTAAATTGCCAATAGCGTTTAGCTTACAGTTAAGTACCGTGGATTTTTATAACATCGGGGGCGGGACACTTCGGATTCTAGAGAGCGTTCGATTGGACGGAAAATCTGATGAGAATTGCAGAACGACGTAATCAAAACTGTCGGTGCGTATCGGCGGTAGTATCGGAGATCGTGTAATATGAATGCGTATAGCTTCTAAATGCGAATTTTGTCACTGTTTTGGAACGCGCTAGCTTATAGATAACTTTAAGGCGATCATAGTCATGGTAACACCCACAAAAGTTCCATTTTGAGTTCATGGGGATTGATTTCAAAGGTAAGAAGTGCTGATTTGTTTATGCTGTGAGCGGCCATTTTGATCTGACGTCAACTCGTGCTTGAGGAGAACGTCCCGAGTTCCTGACTGGGAGTTCGGAGAATTTCTGTGGTCTCGGTCACTTTTAGGAGTTCCGACCTCTCGCTTTATAAACCGACACGTTATTTAACCTCTGATCCAGAACTGACAGTCTATAGCCAAAACCCACATTAATAAAAGCCCAAGTTTTGAATACTTTCTCTTAAATAATAATAAAAAAAAAAAGAAAAGAAAAAAAACAGAGCGATATCTACTAATTTTAATAACTCATTCATCAAAGCCCAGGAAAAGTCGGTGAGATTAAATGGCACTTCCATTAAAATATTCATTAAAGCTCGGTTTTTAATCTAAATGCGGAAGATCAAAATGAAGTTGGTAATACCTGGACGGAGCGAAGAGACTGGACCCTATTAGGATTAGAGCGGCGTGAGCGTGATGACTTTAGCATATGCAGGGATGTCAAGCTGTCAGCAAAGGAATTTGAATACGGCGTACTCTGAGAGCATGAGTCAGCAAAAAAATAAATAAATAAAATGGAGGAAGTTGGAAGAAGTCTGTATAAGCTGACATGCGATAGTTATGTAAATACACAGTATGATAAATATTTATAAGTAAATCGTGTGAGTAAAACGTTTGGACGCCCTTGGCGCTATATTTAGCTACAGTACACACTGGACGTTATGGATAGTTTAGTCAGTAGATAGATTATTCTTTCATTTTTTGGTTAGAATCATGGTGGATCCAGAGCCCGTCCCTGGAGACAAATTCACACACTTAAATCACATCTACAGGGCGACAATCAATCATCGCCAATACTCTTACCAGCGGGTTTTTGGGAGGTCGAAGGAAACTGGAGAACCCGGGGGAACCCGGAGGAACCCCAGGCAGACATGGAGATTAGATAGGAAACTCAGGAACCTGAAATCAGCTTCGAATTGAAGACTCACGTTGTTCTCGAGCTGTGAGACAGCGACGGTCTTCATGGTATCTAAATACATACATGTTCCATAAGTGGATATGTGCGATGGAAAGGAACATCTTCACGCAGTGGACGTGAACATGAGCTAATCTTAGTTCTTTATCCTCTCAGAGAAAACAAGGTGTGTGTGTGCGTCGGCAGATGGAGGTTTATGAGCGTCTGTCCTTCAGCGACCTTGAAGGATCAGGATAAGGGACAGAGCGAAGCGCCCTAAAAGATTCACGTCACGGTTTCTTTGCTCGCCCGTCACGCTACGGCAGTTTTACAAAACGTTACAGTCTTCCATTTACGTTTAACGTTTACGTTGGAAGGAGTCTCCAGTGTCAGCGCTTAGTCATCATCGGTAGATCACGCGGTCACATGACAAGCTGCCATTTATTAGAATTTTTTTTAAATCTCAACTTCAAGACAAAAAAAAGGGAGGCTGAAGTGAGCAAGAGCGAGTGTTTAGAGCCGCGATAACGTGAGTAGTTCGTCTCACGGACATTCCATAACATTAAATGGAACTATATACGGTTAGAAAGCACGATGTGTCGTTCATTAATAAAAAACAAATTTAAATACAGTAGTTATACCTGGCAAATCACTGTAGTAGAAGAGGAATAACACGCATCTAGCCGTGATGTTACTGGAAAATAATCCATTTTGGTGTAGCAATATCATCACACTACAGCATGATACCGGCGTGGATTCATTTACAAACATAAAAACAGCACCCTGTCGTGTCTTATTCCTTACTTAACTCAAAGCCGAACGGCTTCTACAGCTGTACGTGACTGTTCCCTGAGCAAATAGCACGACTGAGCGCAGTTTTAGTCTCCATTGACTAAAAAAATTGCCTTCGGCAGTAGCCCTGCTCATGCACTGCATTAGTTCTCTGCATGGTGATTTCATCCTTTATAAGTCCTACTCCTAGTTTATTTCCATTCACACTGGCAACGTCAGTGTTTCTCTCCATCTCTTCCAGTCATAAATAGCTGAGAGCAGTGCGGTAATTTCAGCCCTGTCAGGACAGACATCTCCACAATGTTACAGACGTGATGTGGCCTCGTGCAATAGGAAATGTGTTTCGTCCCGCTGTATTAAATCAGCATTGTGTGTGTGTGTGTGTGTGTGTGTGTGTGTGTGTGTGTGTGTGTGTACAGAGGAGGACGTTTAAAGACGTTTCTGTACGATTCGGAAATGATTGATGCTTGTAAACAGTTTTCATTGCTCTTTCATTTTGTAGATTAAACTGGCCTACCCTCAGATAAAGGCTAATAAAGCCCCACTTTATGATCACATTAACAATCTTTATTATTTTTCTTTCTTTCTTTCTTTCTACCAGTAATGACCTGATTTGATGGGGAAATGAGGGAAGTTATCTCAGGAGCCGGACGGTTTACCGGTCCACACGGACATGCGGAATAAAACGTCGATTCGATCAGAAATGTAGGCGTGAATCGTTTGCGGCCGATTAGGAAGGGTGGAGAATATTTCAGTGATTGCACTTCATTACTGTACTGTAGTATTTTGGTAGATTTATAAAACTAACTAAAGAGATTTTGTTTTCTGGTTAAAGACATCAAATCAAATTCACGTCGACCTCAAGAAATCTTTTGCTGGTTTTACGAATGATTCCTGATTCTCATCCTATACATATATATATATAATAATACATATGAATGCCAACGTGTACTGTGACATACTGAAGCAGAGCATGATCCCCTCGCTTCGGAGACTGGGCCGCAGGGCAGTATTCCAGCACGATAACGACCCCAAACACACTAAAGAAGCTGACGGTGAAGGTAATGGACTGGCCAAGCATGTCTCCAGACCTAAACCCTACTGAGCATCTGTGGGGCATCCTCAAACGGAAGGTGGAGGAGCACAAGGTCTCTAACATCCCCCAGCTCCGTGATGTCCTCATGGAGGAGTGGAAGAGGACTCCAGTGGCAACCTGTGAAGCTCTGGTGAACTCCATGCCCAAGACAGTTAAGGCAGTGCTGGAAAATAATGGCGGCCACACAAAATATTGACATTCTGGGCCCGATTTGGACATTTTCACTTAGGGGTGTACTCACTTTTGTTGCCAGCGGTTTAGACATTAACGGCTGTGTGTTGAGTTATTTTGAAAGGACGGCAAATTTACACTGTTACACAAGCTGTACACTCACTACTTTACATTGTAGCAAAGTGTCCTTTCTTCAGTGCTGTCACATGAAAAGATATAATCAAATATTTACACAAACGTGAGGGGTGTACTCACTTTTGTGACATACAGTATGTATATATATATAATATATATATATATATGGGTGAGTTATAGTTTGATTATGAGATACGGCCTTTTATATTTCACTGGTTATCTTTGTGTGTGTTTCCTCAGGGGCCTTTTTGTAAATGGTTATGCATGTCATGTGACACAAACACCTGGCGAAAGCAGCTGGAAACTCAAATCGGCCTCGTTTATTCTTAGCTGTCCAGATGCAAGCGTTTTATCACACAGATGACGGACAACCTATAGTCCAATCTGAACAATCCAGCCCTAACCTAAGAAACAAGGAATTTATGATCCTAATATATTTGTCATCGGCTTACGGTTTATTTCCCGAGCGCGTTTAAGATGCTACTGCTAAAGAAAACTGCTTCAGAGGAATTAGCTTCAGCTGCTGTGTGTAATTTTTTCGAGCTATATTTAGCTTGATCGAAGCAAAAACATTTGGTCTTGGCTCATTTTTTTTATTTTTTTTCCGTTTTCGTTTTGCTTTCAGGTCAGGGACCACACTGTTAAATGAGCAGAGATTTAGGTTTGATAAATGCAAATATGGCATCGCTTTCTACTTCATCTCAGTGCCACTTTTGTTAGTGCCAATCACAATATTTTGATACCGACTTGGAAATTAAGTAGGTCTCTTGGGCGTTTTTTTTTTTCTATCCGGGTCCATTTCAAATCACACAGACAGAAAGACAGATTTGTGTTACTTGATCTTATTTTATATTCATCGAACGGAATAGAAATGATTTGGAGAAATTCCACCGGGATCTGCGTTAAAGCGGTTACTTTTTCCTCTCGCTAGAAAAGCATTGAATTCAACCTTCAGAGTTGTGTCTAGAAGCTCCCCAGGCGAATAAATAAATAAATACATGCATACATTTGTGCTCGGGTAAGCCTTGTGCTCACCTTCATAACAGCGGCGATCACGTCAGGTAAGGACGTCACGAGTGTCCTGTCTGGACACGACACTCACTCGTCCAACGAGTGCAGCGCGAGTTTTTCGCCTGCCGTTTTTCATCGGATCGAGGTCTGATGATTTTGCAGGCCGGTCGAAGTGTCCCCGTGTTCCGTCACGCCTGATGAACAAGATTTTGTCCTTATGGAACGCTAGAGAATGTGAGAGAGTCGAACGTGTTTTGCAGCTCCCAGTCAGATGAAGGAATAATACTTGAAAACACTCTTTGCATCTTTCAGGCAAACTATGTAAAGGTTAACAATAATATCTCCATTTGGAACCTCAAGGTCATGGTCCAGGCCTTGTGAAAATACTCAGGGGTGTTTCATAGGTGTTCAAATCCACTAGGATTTATAACAAATTAGAAGATCTGGGAAGTTCATTACGTTACATTTGACAAAAAAAGATTATAACTAGCATGTTGGATCCTGAGCTTGAGCTGATCTCTTTCACATGTATAGTAGGTGTGGGTTTTCTATAGGTTCTCCGGTTTCCTCCCACCAGATAAGTGGACTGAATTGGCTAAATTGCCCCTAGGTGTGAGTGTGTATGTCTGTGTGTGTGTGGGGGGGGGTGCTCTGTGATAGACTGGCATCCCAAATGAAGAACCAAACACTGCTCCGGCACCACAATGCCCCTGTGCACAAAGCGAGCTCCATGAAGACATGGATTGAAGACAAGGTTGGAGTGGAAGAACTCGAGGGTTCTGCACTGAACACCTTTGGGATGAACTGGAACTGGAACCTCCTCACATCAACATCAGCGCCTGACCTCAATCACTAACGCTCTTGTAGTTAAATGAACACAACTACGTCCCAAAATCTAGTGTTAAAACCCAGCATGTTAGGAAGTTAGGGTCAGAGCGCAGGGTCAGCCATGATACAGCGCCCCCTGGAGCAGAGATTGTTAAGGGCCTTGCTCAAGGGCCCAACAGTGGCAGCTTGGCAGTGCTGGGGCTTGAACTCCCAACCTTCCGGTCAGTAACCCAGAGCCTTAACCGCCAAGCCTCCGCCGCCCACTGTAACGTTTCTAAAATCTTCCCTCCATCTAAAATTCACGCCCGTGTCACGCTAATGACTTAATAAATTTTATTCAATACATTTTAGCACCGATCGTTTCCTGGAGCTCGGCTCGTGTATCTGAAACATCTTAGATCCTGCACTGTCTTTATTCACCTGGCTAATTCATCTCCTCCTGTCTACTCGTACTTTCCCTGTACGTCCGAGCGATGGGAGATCCGTATGACGGATCGTCTAGCAGCAGCGACGCCACCAAATTCGAAGCGCGATCCCGGGATGAAGAAGTGTCGGGCGGCACAAAAGGCAATTCCACTGATAGCTATCAGTGTGTGTCAACACAGCTAGCATGCTGGCTATCACCTACGGGCTCAGGTGAAATCGGCTTCCCGTATCCCGTCAGCCTTGTTTATTTTCGTCTGAGGGGGTCGAGACTTCTCTCCTCTCCATGAGAAGGCTTATTACTTCACAGTGGGACAGGGGGAACCAGAGCGCATGGATTGTGTGATTATGTTTTTAAAGCAATTATCTCCAGATTGTTAGATGAAATGCTGTGAAATCGTACTAATTCCTGCTTTTTTTTTTTTTTTTTTTGCTGCAATGATGTTTCATTTATTATCAACAGTACAATCTGAGGAATTGGCTGCTTATTGAACGCTAGTAGAGAACGGCAAAGTGATTTTTTTTTTTTTTTTAAAGAAGAAGAAGCCTTTATTGGTCACATATGCATTATAGCACAGTTAGGAAGTTGGGGTCAGAGCGCAGGGTCAGCCATGATACAGCACCCCTGGAGCAGAGACGGTTAAAGACCCAAGAGTGGCAGCTTGTCAGTGCTGTTGCTTGAACCCCCGACCTTACGATCAGTAACCCAGAGCCTTAACCGTAAATGTACTCTATATAGCATACTATATTACATAAAGAAATATCGAATAATAAAAGTAAATAGGGCTGAATAAAAAAAAAAACTTCAGAAATCCGATTCCTTCTCTCTCAGACCCCGTCGTCGTAACCCACTCAAGGCCGACGTATCAGCGTTAAACGCTAAGCTGTGCCTTTGCACTGTTTATAATAAGCCCCCCCCCACCCCACCCACCCCCTTATGATAGAGTACAAGGAGGGGGATTTTGCAACATTGCAACGCTAATTAATTTGATTAATCCCTGCTTAAATGCAAACTCAATCTTTTTTGCGACCGAGAAACAGAGTGAATCCATTCTGCTGGAAACATCGACAGCTCCTTTGAGGGGAAGATCTGGGCCTTAGCCGGAGGAATTCCTAACTTTTATTTATCAAGCAGTGCTGTACAGTGCTTAAGAACTTTATTGTTGCACTTAAGGGTCTTTATGGAATAATTCTACACTGCAGAAAAGTGAAAATATCTTAAATATGGGTAAATGTATGTAATATTTCTTATTGTGAGATTATTATAAATCAAATAATATGTATAGCTTGTTTTACATGATTTTACTCATTTCAAGCTTTACATATTATTATTATTATTTTTATTTGTATTACTATTATTATTGTTGTTATTATTATTATTATTATTATTATTATTATTATGAGACAATTTGGCTTTTTTTAAGCAGCTAAAATTAAGGGGGGAAACGATCTGCCAATAGAACAAGGCTATTTCAGACTAGAATTTCTTTTTTTAAAAAACAGACATTTTATTTCTATTTAATAGTAATATATTTGATTGACTGTAATAGGAATTTGTAGATAAAGGTCACTATATTCAATACACTGTATATTCGCCGCATATTCACCCGACTTAGACTTTACAGGAGTATTAGAACTGATCTTAAATATTCCTACTAACGGCATTTTAGTCACATTTCTACTTTCACTCAAACACTGGACGTTTTCCTAAACATTCCCTAAACGATATGGCAGGCAAGTAAAAAGTCTCAAATGTTTTGGTATCAATTTAGTCGAGCAATACAACATAAGGAAAATAACTCCAGTGCAATCTCTTACTTAGTCAAATTTATCTAGTACTCCTTGTTCTATCGGCAGATACTTTTGCTTCTTTCTAGAGATAAATACTACTAATGAACTATTTGCCAACGGAACAGCAGACTATTTCAAGCTTGAAATGAGAAAAATAAGTAAATAAATAACTAGATAAATAAATATATAAATAAAATAAAAGGCTAGAAATAGGCCTAATTAATACATGCTTTAAAAGAATTTTATAAAAAGGAAATGTCTGATAAATCTGATTATATTCAAGGTTTTTCCACTTGCTTAAATGTGATCTTTGCTGTGTTAGTACTTGGCACAGATGGTATAACAGGTGGCGTTTTCAGCAGGGTTATGCATTCAAAAAGGAAAACAATTTAACATACACTAAAACTTGTAATTGAGCAGTTTTATCATGGGTTATTTTCATTCTTACCGTCCTGATTTCCCTGAATGATTAAGCTTTACATATATTCATATATGGGTTATTCCATCTCAATAATAAGTTGGTTGCTTGACCGTTTTTCATTTTCCCTTCTTTTTTTTTTTGAGTGATTTCCTCTATGTATTGGCATTTCAACTTTCTAACGGGAAAGGGTTCGGGTCCAGTGTGCATGCAGAACATTTCAGGTTTGAGACTCATCTATTTATTTATTTATTTATTTATTTATTTATTTTTATGGGGGCGGGAATTTTTTTTTTTTAATTCCCCTCATTATCCGGCTTAATATCTCTGGTGTGGGACCAGATATGAACCTGAAATTTTCACAGAATTAAGTTCTCTACAGTAGCATTCTGCTGTGAAAAATTTGAGTTTGAGATTCCACCGGTTACAGAGCTAGGGCTGGTAGACCTCTGAGGAAAAGCCTACCGTACACGTGCATTTTGAGCAATGGACAGATGTAATAGAAGCATAACAAATAAAAAACGAACATTTTTTTTTTTGTTCCAAGGTGAAAGGCCCATCCCGAGCGGAGATAGAGGTTTCCGTAAACAGCTGTATAAACTAAATTTATCGTGAGCCATATCGTGGACGTGTCCGTCATAGTTAAACCAAGTAAAATAAAATAAAAAAAACTGGTGGGTTTGCAATACCAATATATAGAGGTAATCACTCAAGAAGAAGAAGAAGAAAAAAGGAAAATTAAAAACTTTGGTAGAATTAGGAGGACAAGTGGACAGAAACAACAAAATCTGCTTTTTAGTAAACAAATTTATAAATTTTTTTCCATCTGATGACCATGACTCCAAACACACAGCCACAATAGCTCAAGACGACCTCGCATGGCTTCGCCAATCTCCTAACTTGAATCCCAGTGAAAATGTATGGAACATTTACAAAATTCCCTCGTGACCTCAGGGAACTGAAGACGATTTGGAACGAAGAACGCGCTAAAATGCTGCCAAAAGCTAATTAGACGCCTCAAAGCAAATTAGACGCCTCATGTTGCTCATTCGCGTTGTCCGAATACTTTTGTTTTCCTCCTGTCAGTCATATCTTTGTTTATGCCTACGGAGACAAGACATTATGTGCGTAAATTTGAAGCGGATATACTGTAGAGGACATGAAAAAAAAATGTCTGAATACGTATTCCCGCTCGCTGTATTTGCCACAAACTGTATGTCCTTTTATTCTTTCCTTCACTGTGCACTTGAGAATTGAGGCTCAGAGTAAAACGATGCACGTGTAGTTCTTCTGACCGACATGGTCATACGAAGAAAACTACACCTCTTTTCCCGTCAACACTATTCTGCTATTCCCAAGTGGCACTCTCGCTGTTCACCACCATCGAAGTTGCATCCGTGGATAAAAAGAGACTGTCTCTTTGCCAGACCTCCGTTCTCTTAGCCTTCTCCTCACTCACCTTCACAATACGTTTACACACACACACACACACACACACACACTTCACTCTGGTATGCAATAAATATCAATCTTCCTGCGCCGTGACCGTGGTGCTGGGGTGCGCTGAGTGGAAATCAATTTACTCTTTTATGCTGCGTAAACTGTCGCATGGTGTCCGGTTCCCAACGGAGTTTAGCTTGCCATGGCAACGTCACGTGCATACACACACACACACACACACACACACACTCACACACCACCTGAGAATTTCCGGGCCTTTCCGTCAGCCCCTGAGTGGCTATCCTGAATAATTCATCACTCTTCTTGACTCCTCTCCTCTGCATTCTCTCCGGTTCTGTATTAGAAAGAAGTGGAAAGGATTCACATTACTGTCGCATCATAGGAGTCTGTGTTTCTATCCATATCGCTAAAACACACACACACACACACACACACACACACACACACAAAATAAAACAAACTCAAGTGGCTACAAGTTTGCATCCAAACCCAATCGCTTCAGTTCTTGTCAGCTGATTGTGTTGAAGCAGGACATGTCTCTCTCTCTGTCTCTCTCTCTCACACACACACACTTGAACTATCACGTCTCCCATGCCAAATACCAAAGCATAGAAAGGCAGGCTCATAGCCTTTTTCGGTTTCAGTGACGCAGTAGGTTCTGAGAGTAGATCAGCGCCAGGGTGATTCTGCATGCCAATTATGAACAGTCTGTCAGAGAATCTGCTCAGCTGGTCACAGGGCAGCACATCACAATCACAATATGCTGAAATGGAGGACTTGGATTAGAATTCGACTCGACATCTGATGATGACGGTGGGCAGACTGACAAGTAGGAACATGCCGTGGCAAAAGATTATCTCTGCTTCAGAGACTTCTGGCTTCGTGGTACCAATTCAAAAGTGTGTATAACTTTAAAGCGGGCTCTGAAATCAAAATGGGTCTTTTAGAGCGTTAAGTATCTGTCCCTTAACGTTACGGACACTGATAGGATACTTTAACTGAAATATGAATATAGTTTAGATGGTATTCTCATGTTCAGTTTATCACTTCCTGGAACATGATGAAAAAATTTTTTTTAGGCAGATCTTCATGGTCATCCAATTAAATGCTCTCTAGGAAATGTATGCCCCGCCCCTGGAGGCGGGTCTTGCTCTACAGAAGCAGTTCACTTCAATTAACAATGGTGTCTCAAAACAGCTTTACAGAAACATATAAACACAGGATGGAGATTTTAAGCGTGTGGATTTATCCCTATTGAGTGAGACGGTGGTGACGGTGGTGTGGAAAAACTCCCTGAGATGATATGAGGAAGAAACCTTGAGAGGAACCGGATTCAGAACTGAACCCGTGCTCATCTGGGGAACGACGGATAGTGTGAAAGTCAAAGAAAGGTCATTATGGTTTTAACATGAAGTCTGTTTGTTGAACTAGTCCACTGTTCACTAAAGGAGACCTGAGTGTAAAACTGTACGTGGTAATCGCAGTCCCAAGGCCATCGCTGCAACCGTAGTCCCAGCAACCACAGCGAGAACGTCCATGTAGAATTGAGGTCCTAAACTATTTCCATGGTACTTCAAGTGGCACCGTCCTCACCAATCTCCAGGCTGTAGCCTGTAGCCAGACGTAGGGCATCAGGATGGATCAGCCGAAAGAGTCAGGATCGCCGACGTCTCCGTAAAATCATGTGTGGCTCGACATAAGGAGAGAGGGAGAGGGAGGTAAAGAGAGGGAGAGATTGACAGGTATGCTTACTATCCCGTAATGGATACGACTATGTACTTTTGCCGCTCACGTGTTTAGCAGTAAACATGGTCCGTCTCTGTGTTTCTGTCCGTAAGTCTTCCTGCACACCGCGCTCTTTTCTAAGCATTGCTCGGTTGAGGGAAAAAACCCCAAAATTGACTTTGAGGCTGTGAGGAGATAACGGTATTGCTTTTTATATTTACTTATTGTGTGTGTGAGGTGAGAGTACCGCGTACCAGATTGGCATGGACAGATTAATCAGTTCGAGTCCTAAGGGAATCTGAAGTCCTGATATCCATTAGGCGTCTTTCCTGAAGTGTCCATCGACGCTCATACTGAAATAAAAGAGCAGGCTCATGTTGCTCGTATCAAAGGGACTTGATCAGCTTCGTCTGCGTGATTCGAAGATCTTAAACACGGCACGTTTTTTGTTTTGTTTTTTACATTTTTCGTTCCAACACGGTCCTGCCGCGGTTAGCACGGTGCTATGCGTTAACGCTTCTTATTAATGAATAACGAAGAGTAATGAAGGAGGATGTATCTCTGACGAGATTACAGCAGATACTTTTCACACGAACACGTAAGGCAGTGATGGATAGCCGAGCTGCGTGTTTGTGAATGCAATTTAATTACGCCAGCTGCTGTCATTGGGATGATGAAAACTCTTGACAAGAATTCCCCCACCCCACCCCACCCCACCCGTCCTGTGACGGTGATGAGTAAGCACGCTATTCATTCGCTTGAAGTCAGCGAGTAGTTCGGTGGAAATACTGTCACGTTAGATGAAGTGATTTCAGGTGATCATACGTATAAAGAACGACACTAACCACCATGTCTCTCTCTCTCTCTCTCTCTCTCTCTCTCTCTTTCCTTCGTTAGGATGGCATGGGTCACTTGAGAATCACGGAGAGAGGTCTGAAACTAGAAGGTAACTCCGAGTTCCTCCAGCCTCTGTATGCCAAAGAAATCCAGTCCAGATCGGTGAGTACCATGAACACCAGACACTCCCTTTCTCACTCACATCCCAGGAGCACACCTATAACATCAGTAAGTGTGGAGCAGATGGATGGCTTGATAATGTGTGGGGCACAGGTCTTATCTCTCTACTAACGAAAGGCAGGAGAACAAGTGGAAACCTAAAGGAGCGAGAAGGAGTGGACCGAATAACAATGGGGCGCTGAGATTAGAAACAAACCGTCCGTGGGTGATGAGGAAAGATGGACTACCGAAGTCCCTTACTCACTATCTTGAATGAAAAAACCACAGCTTGAAGATGAGGTTCTGTAGAATATCTTCAAAATGATTAAGATAATGAGCTGCTTAATGTCTAAACCGTCCACATGAGACAGAAAAACTTTTTGTTTTAGTAACTTATGCATATTGCTCGTTTGTTGTACGTACAGTACGCTAGCATTCAAAAGTTTGGACTCACTTCATCTCACTTGATTCACCGCTTATTATTCTGTAGAAATAACGTAGCTTTAATATAGATCTAAATTACATTAAACCAAACATAAAAATTACATTAAACCCAAGACAAAAGACCTGAAACTAGTCCAAAGACAGGCACCGGTAAAAGGGAAACACATTTTTTCTTCTTTTTCTCTTTACAGGATATTTTACAACAGAAACGGTGCCGTACGTCACAGAAACGGTGCTGTCTGCGCTCACACTTTGGCTTTGTTTGCAGAACTTTATTTGATTTAATTCAGATTATTTTCTATAAAACAGGTTTTTGGCGGCTGCTGAGTATTTTTAAACTAGCCCACTTTGGTCTCCGCCGCTCCTCCTCCACTGGAAACGTTCATAAAGTGAGCATGGGGCAGCGTGATTCCTGGCTCAATGGGCCTCTATTTATTAGAGCTGGTTGCAGTTCCCATTTTTGACCACTAGGTGCAATAATAACTCTACGAAGCTGAACGGGGACACGAGCACGCCGCACAGCATCTAGAAAAGGCGAGAAAATCAACAGAACATCGGCGTATTCCTGTATGGAGTCGTGACCGATGACTTTGTGAAGATTAATATGACGTTAACAATAAATGTTATATATGTAGCTGCAACAAAACAGATGAGATATTATCGAATATATCGCTTGTAAACTTTTGAACTGTGAGTCCCTTCAATTAATTTTTACATTTGTAGCATGGTCGGGGTTTTTTTTTTTTTTTTTTTTTAAACCAGTGCAAGACATGTTATAGTTATAAGATCTTGATTTCTTTAAAAAACAAACAACAAACAAACGAACAAACAAACAAACAAAACAGGCTTCTTGAATGAATCTGAAATTGATACCATTCATAATTCATCATCCTGGTGTGCTCTGACTCTCTCCCAGTATAAAGCCTTGCCCAGGTCACCAGGGCCCCATGTGTTTCTAAGTTCATATTAGCATTAAAATGCCCCCCCCCCCCCCCTTTTTTTTTTTTTTGCTATTAATGTGTTAAAATTGTATTTTCTTAGAATTTTACAGGTGATCATTTCTGAATGAGAAAATTGCATCCGACTTTTATGGCTTGTGAATAAAAGTCGGGGTGAAGTCAGGGTGAAGATCATTCATATGCATGCTTGGATTTCTGAAAACATGTTGCCCTGAGCACAACACGAGCCTGGCCAACCTAGCAGAAAGAGAGGCTCAAGTTTATTTTTAAAAACAAGGCTATGAACACTACCTCGATGTTTGGATCAGCGTGACTTCAACGTGAATTATCTGGCTGCGCTGGGCACCTGCTGATTTCAGTCTGAGACGAGTGTAAAGTAAAGGGAAGTTGATGAATGTCTGTAAAATGACTGACAAAAAGCTACTCTTGAGCTAAAACCATCGCTTACGTTCTACATATATTTCCGCATTATCTCTACTGTTTAAATCTGTACGGTTCGGCGATCTGGATCGGACATCGACATTCTGTTCCTCTTTCTATAGGGTAGTCCACTTTTCCTGCAATCATCAAAAAACATCTCCGTCAACATCCTCAACGGGAAAAACCAACTGGTCTCACAGCTAGTTGCAGGTAAGTCTCAATATACCAAACAAAACAATACTGCTAATCAGACGCAGAGCTAAATTGGCCTCAGAGTTAAATTCCTCATGTGTAATTAAGGTACTGTCTAATTGATCGAATCAGACAGTACCAGAACTGTACTTACGGCCTTCATTCTGAAAGCAAGAGTTGCTTAATAAAATAAAGGCTCGGTTGTAATACGAGTGAAAATGAACGCGTTCAGGAAATGATAGAGACAGATGGTGCTTTTATTGCTTAATAAAGGAAGACATCCTGGATTGCCACGGAGTTGCTCTTATTTCAGGTGGGATTACACGTCTTAACTATAACCAGAGTACTACTTACATTAGCGCTCTGTATGGACATGCAGAGATTCGTGTTTTTTTTATGTATTCCTGAGCAATAACGCCGAAGCAGGAGTGTATTTTAATGAGGGAAAAAAAGCAATTTAGCCTGATTTAATTGACTACAGTTTTAATACCGTGTTAAAATCACAGATTTAATTAGCGGTTTAGTTAAATATGAAACCAGGATCGGCGGCTCCCGAACGAGTCCATGACACTTTACTGTCACGTGAGCGGTTCAGGGCTGCTCAGGAACGACCGGATAATTAACTGAAAAAGAAACGAGGGAGAAGAAATAAAGGTGTTGGCTTTTCAACCCAGCCAAAAAGAAATCAATACGAAGGCAAATATCAAATAAAATCATCATATTGTGCAACGTAAATATCTAAATCAAATATTTAAAAGCGTTTATATGTAAAGTATATAAACGTCTAATTTATATACACATGTATTTTATGGATGTATATATGCAAAAGGAAAATGGTAATTGAATTATTATGAAATGGAATAATCTTCAGTCTCTCTCTCTCTCTCTCTCTATTACATACAGTCTCTCTCTCTCTGTGTTACATACACAGTCTCTCTGTCTCTCTCTATTACATACACAGTCTCTCTCTCTGTTATATACACAGTCTCTCAATCTCTATTACACCCACAGTCTCTCTCTCATACACACAGTCTCTCTCTATTACATACACAGTCTCTCTCTCTGTTATATACACAGTCTCTCAATCTCTATTACACCCACAGTCTCTCTCTCATACACACAGTCTCTCTCTATTACATACACAGTCTCTCTCTCTGTTATATACACAGTCTCTCAATCTCTATTACACCCACAGTCTCTCTCTCATACACACAGTCTCTCTCTATTACATACACAGTCTCTCTCTCTGTTATATACACAGTCTCTCAATCTCTATTACACCCACAGTCTCTCTCTCATACACACAGTCTCTCTCTATTACATACACAGTCTCTCTCTCTGTTATATACACAGTCTCTCAATCTCTATTACACCCACAGTCTCTCTCTCATACACACAGTCTCTCTCTATTACATACACAGTCTCTCTCTCTGTTATATACACAGTCTCTCAATTTCTATTACACCCACAGTCTCTCTCTCATACACACAGTCTCTCTCTATTACATACACAGTCTCTCTCTCTGTTATATACACAGTCTCTCAATCTCTATTACACCCACAGTCTCTCTCTCATACACACAGTCTCTCTCTCATACACACAGTCTCTCTCTATTACATACACAGTCTCTCTCTCTGTTATATACACAGTCTCTCAATCTCTATTACACCCACAGTCTCTCTCTCATACACACAGTCTCTCTCTCATACACACAGTCTCTCTCTATTACATACACAGTCTCTCTCTCTGTTATATACACAGTCTCTCAATCTCTATTACACCCACAGTCTCTCTCTCATACACACAGTCTCTCTCTATTACATACACAGTCTCTCTCTCTCTGTTATATACACAGTCTCTCAATCTCTATTACACCCACAGTCTCTCTCTCATACACACAGTCTCTCTCTATTACATACACAGTCTCTCTCTCTCTGTTATATACACAGTCTCTCAATCTCTATTACACACACAGTATCTCTCTCACACAGTTTCTCTCTATTACATACACAGTCTCTCTGTCTCCCTCTATTCCATACACAGTCTCTCTGTCTCTGTCTAATACATGCACAGTCTCTCTCTCTGTTACACTCACGCAGTCTCTCTTTCTCTCATACACACAGTCTGCTCTCTCTCTATCTGCCTCTCATACACAGAGTCTGTCTCTCTATCTCTCTCACACACGCACACACACACACACACACACACACAGTCTCTGTGTCCGTCTTTCATGCTCTGTCACTCTCTGTCTGTCTGTCTGTCTCTCTCTCTCTAGTCCTTGGTAAACTCTGCTCCGCTCTTCCCGAATCTGATGTTGTATTATTTATGGAATCAATGAGTAAATGTAATATTTCCTGTTGAGGTGTGATTAAAAAGGTGTCAATTCTCTAATCCCTTGTCAGGTTCTCACGGAGTTCACGCGCGGGGCAGGATGCTCGAGGTGAAATCAAGCACGGGAAAGCTGCTTTTCTCGGCCGACGACCACGAGGTGGTGGTGGGAGCCGAGAGATTACGAGTCCTGGGTGAGTGAATAAAAAGAAATTCGCCAATTTATCAAAGGAACCCTTCATTTGAATTTATTAATCACAGAGACAGCTCAGGCTGCACTCTTTTGAATACTCTCTTAAGCTTTTTTTTTATTTTTTTGGTGAATGGGACTTCTTTGTATTATAATTATACACAATGTCATCGTTTCAGAAGAAAAAAAAATATGGCATGCAATTAACTTGTCTTTTAATCTGGCTGAATATACCTGTTTGGCAGTATAGTCATTACTACACCAATGGATAAGTGATTGAAGCATTGAAACGTTGATTGCGGTGATATTAACTTTATTTAATCTGCCGTTCAAACCGCGAGCGACCGCTGCAGTGCCGATATTTTCGAGCACGTTCGATTTTCTCAGTTTATCATCCGTGGGTACGTGCTGCGGAATGAATTTTGCAGAACGGACGATCCCCTCTGCCCACGTCTCCACGTGGGCATCTCCTCCACGTTTGCTTCACGTTTCCGAACAAAACCACGGCACCTTCAAGACATCGCTCGCGTTTCTTTTAGTGAGAGAGACAGACTTACGGATCAGACGTGCTGGTCTACGATCAAAGATTGCGTCGCGTATGAGCCTCGTCTGTGATCGATCTTGTATTGCACACGCCACGACATCCACCAAACAGCTGCTCGCGAGTGATTAGAGTGATGTCGAGAGAGCGCTTCAGCGATTCTGAGCTTTTAAAAGTCGTGTAGCGTGCACTCAGTTTACCGTTCCGAATGTCATGCACTAATATAACTGTGTGAAATGATTTATTATTATTGAATATATTGCAGATTCATCCTAATAGCGACATTAGCATAATAGCATCTTTATCCATAAGCAAAGCACTATCATTAAAAATAATAATAATAATAATAATAATAATAATAATAATAACGTAGGAATGTAGGAAAACTTTTAGAAAATAAAAAGGCACACGTAGATATGTTTCTAATTCTCATAAATGTACGAATAGATTTTTTTTCAGGACATCAACAAAAAGCACAATTACACAACAATGATGAAAATGTAGGTGGCGCAAGGCTACGATTTCTCGAAAGTACCATAACGATAAAATGCTTACACGTGAGGAAAAAATAAAACGCACGGGAAAATAATCGACGTGATGTTGACGCGGCTGATCGTTTTCCTGTAAAGCATCGTTTTGTTTTTGATTTATTTATTAAAGAATGTCACGTTACATTCGACCCGTTTTGTCACGTACACGTGGCGGTTTAACGCGGTTTCGTTTTAGTTTCAGTTCAATTTCCCGTCTGTCCTGAAGACTTTTTCATGGAAGAAACTTACAAGAGAGTCACAGCTTTACCTCTGACTATTACAAAGCACTGACACTGGAGACTCCTTCCGTAATCATACATGGTTTAACTTTTTTTTTTTTTTTACAATTCCATTTATTATTAGGCATAGATTACGTGGATATAATATCATTCCATAATAAACACCTTCAAGAATTCAACAACGCTCTCACTCTGAAATCCATCACTTAAGATGATCTTAACTTTACGAAGCTTTTGGAAACGCCGGGCCCAGAGCAGCTGTTTAAAGATCCGGGATTTAACAATATAATACAATACAAGTCTCTTCGTTGGGGAAAATAAGTGGGGAAATGGTTTATATATACAGTATTACTCACACAACCTGAACACTACAACGATGGGGGAAAAAATACTGCGTCAAGTCATATTATTTTTTAATGTTATAACTCCAGCAGTGGCTCATACCAAGTGTGGAACATGATAGAAAATGTTTACTTGAGTGTGAAACCAAGAATCAAGAAGCGCTAAACTGTTCAAGGGACAGCATTACTGTCTTCACCTGTCAATCAAAGCAATACTCGTCAATCGTGGGTGTTTGTGAGCTCATGGATGTAGAAGAGGGCGGATAGCTCTTTCCTCTACGTCTGTTACGCTGCCCTGTGATACATGCGCATGGGCAGCACTCTTTAGAAGATGCTGTTGGCTGGCTTCAGGTGTCTCGGAAGAAGCATGTCTTAGCATTAACCCTCCCCAGTTGGTATCTGTTATAATATGATAGAGAGGCTGGTGGGTGGGAATTGGCAGGTTTGCCATCTGTGCATGTTCTCCCTGTGTCTCCGGGTCCATTTGGATTCCCCGGATTACTTAAACCCAAAACATACCAGTAGGAGACTTGGCTATGCAACATTTCCTCTGGGTGTGAATGACTGCCTCAATGTGGTGCCCTGCAATGAAGTGGAGTTCCATCAAGGGTATATTCCTGCCTCGGACAGGCTCGGAGACCCTGAGACCCTGAGCAGGATAAAGTGTGCATTACTTCGCCTTTAGCAGTGTTTGCCCCTAGTAGCTTTTACAGCGTTACCCTTAACTGATTAATTAAGTGAAGTATCAAGGACAAAAGGCTGTAAAGTTAGCTTCTCATGTGAATATGTTCTGAAGTATGTTCTGACAAACCAGGAGTTGATGTGGACAGTTGTGACTAGTGACTAGAAAGCTGTCAGTTCAAGCCTAAGAACCAGAAGGTTCTTGTCAGGGCCTTTAAACATTCTTGGCCAAAGTTCAGCTAGATCCTTGGATCGGATTCTGCCTCGTTTGTAAGTCACTTTGGATAAAAGCACCTGCTAAATGAATAAATGTAAATGTAGCATTTATTCATTTGGCAGACGCTTGTATTCAAAGTGACTTACAAGTGAGATGGAATTTAGTCGAAATATCTAGACGTTAAAGGAGCTTACAGCTGACCAGAAGCAAATTGAGACCTTGGTATTACAAATTTATTTATTTATTTATTTATTTTACTGGGGGTGGGTGACGTACATTTCTGTGGGTGGAAATGCCTTGTTTATGAGAGCAGTCAGGGTAGAAGGGTCAGACTGGTTAGACCTGACAGGAATGCTACATTAACTCCGACAACCACTCTTTGCAACCATATTGAGCAGAAAAACATCACAGAACGCACAACACGTCAAACCTTGAGTTGGCTCGGAGAACAGCAGAATACCACATCAGGTTCCTCTCCTGCCAGACGAGGACAGGAATCTTAGGCTACAGCGGGCAGAGATTCACCCAAACTGGACAGCTGAAGACTGGACAAACACTGTAGATAAATGCATGAATGAGCTGCAAGGTCTGGAAGTGTTGGAGTGAGTGTTCGCACTACACAGTATAATGGAAAACATTATAATAACCGTATGTTCTTTCTCTTAGTATTTCACACCATTTACTTACAAACACCTTCGTTTTTCATGATAAATGATACCAGAACAAGTGACTCATTCCCTGGAAGAGCACCGGCAGAGCCACTTGAAAGCATCTTGCTTTTTTTCATCACATTTGGCCAGACTGAGGAAAGTGTATTTCATGTGATGGGAAGCAAAGGCATCCAGGTTCATTTTTTTTAAAAATCCTTTATGTTCGGAGTATGCTTTTTTCTCTCCATATATTTATTTTAGGAAATAAAAAAGCTTTGACTTTCCAAGGTTGTTTTGTGTAGCAGAGAGTAGCGTTGTACTCTACTCTCTGAGGTAATAATAATAATAATAATAATAATTCCTTAGATTTATATAGAGCTTTTCTAGGCACTCAAACTGCTTTACATTGCATGGGGGGAGGGGGATCTCCTCAAACCACCGCCAGTGTGTAGCATCCACCTGGATGATGCAAGGGCAGCCATACTGCGCCAAAATGTCGAAGTACAAAACTTCTTCTAAACAGATTACATCCTTTTTTTCCCCCACTGATCATTTTCTCTAACGCACGCTACATTACCTTGCATTCACACTAGCATACTACAGCCAATGGACTATAGACATTCTAAAAGATGTTTATAACTCTGTCCCGCTTCCATGGATTCATTCATAGTCTTACAAAAAGGAAGGAGATGCACAGACCAAATGGCAGTTTGTTAAGCGCTTATTCATTTGGCAGTTGCTTTTAAAAGCCAGAATACTATTCATGCATATGGCGTAACCAGTGATACAGCAGGGTAAATACGACCTGCTTCCTTGTTTCATTTGGCCCATGCAAATTAGCAAAAAAGAAATCGTATTGAAGTGCCCCATAGTACACTTATTATTCGACATTTTCAAACTATAATTTCATTTAGAAATCACCGCAGGCCCATGGCGTAGCACCCACATGAGTTCTACTCATTAGTAGACTGTTAGTAACAATCTGCATTACTAATTGAAAACCAGCCCTAAAAAATGAATGGATTAGTTAGATAATTCTCCTGAAGGACATCAGACCAATCCAACACGATCCCACCCTCAATCGAAGACCAGTCACACACGATCCCACCATCTCCTGAAGGAATTCTGACCAATCACACACGATCCCACCCTCAATCGAAGACCAGTCACACACGATCCCACCATCTCATGAAGGAATTCTGACCAATCCCACATGATCCCACCCTCAATCAAAGACCAGTCACACACGATCCCGCCATCTCATGAAGGAATTCTGACCAATCACACACGATCCCAACCTTTCTTGAAGGAATTCTGACCAATCACACACAATCCCACCATCTCCTGAAGGACTTCAGACTGATCTCACATGATCCCACCCTCAATCGAAGACCAATCACACACGATCCCACCCTCTTTTGAAGGACCTCAGACCAATCCCACATGATCCCACCCTCAATCGACAACCAATCACACACGATCCCGCCATCTCATGAAGGAATTCTGACCAATCACACACGATCCCAACCTTTCTTGAAGGAATTCTGACCAATCACACACAATCCCACCCTCAATCGAAGACCAGTCACACACGATCCCACTATCTCTTAAAGGACTTCAGTCCAATCCCACATAATCCCACCCTCAATCGAAGACCAGTCACACACGATCCCGCCATCTCATGAAGGAATTCTGACCAATCACACACAATCCCACCCTCAATCGAAGACCAGTCACACACGATCCCGCCATCTCATGAAGGAATTCTGACCAATCACACACAATCCCACCCTCAATCGAAGACCAGTCACACACGATCCCACCATCTCTTAAAGGACTTCAGACCAATCCCACATGATCCTACCCTCAATCAAAGACCAATCTCACACGATCCCGCCATCTCATGAAGGAATTCTGACCAATCACACACGATCCCAACCTTTCTTGAAGGAATTCTGACCAATCACACACCAATCCCCCAGTTATTTTTGTTTGCACTAGCCTGAGATAGTTTCTGATGAGCTTAGTCAGTTCTAGTTCTCAAAATATAAATCATCCAGCATTTCTAAGCCACCATGACCGTGAGCTGCTGCTGATGAAACAAATAAAAGCATTAAATGCATCACAAAGCGTAGCGCAAACTTCCTGTATGATCTAATGTTAATGAGCATGGGCTTTCTTTGCCCTGTAAGCTTAATTATCTGACCTCCCACTCCCGTCCAGATGAACAGAACTGGGTGCCCGTGCCTTTTGCGTTGGGTTTTGTGAGGATGTACACATTTTCCAGATCCTTAACCACTGATGCCACTCTGCCAGAAGAGTAAATTCTGTTACTCAGATACTATTAGTGATATAAATGAACTTAATCTGATGGTAGGCTTCAGACATGGGGTTCATTCTAACATAATAAGACTACAGTTCTCTATTTGGAGGATTTAAATGGATTTGTTATTAAGTTTGCAATGCAGATTTGCAAAAAAAAAAAAAAAAAAAAAGTGTCTGCTGGGCCAAATGAGGTAAACATACATTTGATTGCAACATCTAATAACCTAAGCACCCTATGGTGTATGCAGATTGAGTTGGCACAGGGGCAAACGTAATTAAATCTAACCCTCACATAAAGAGGCTTGATGGTGTGTTTGAATAAATAATTAATCTCCTATTATGTCTGATACATTCTCATGGTATGCATCATGCACTGGTTACATAACTGAAATCATTTTGTTTACACTCAATCGAACACAAAAATCTCAGTTCTTGAGCGGTTCCTAACGACCATAGCAGGACTTCCTGTCACTTTCGATGTCAAGCACAGCTCTGACATCCATCAGGAAAATGTTGTTTTCTTGGCAAAGGTTTTAAACAGTAACGCCAGCAGCACTTAGGGCCACTGCAGGGATGCTCCGTCCCTCCCAGAGATCTTGGCAGAAGCACCTTGAGGTTTATAATTTATTTATTCCAGTCCTCACTTTACAAGTTCATTCAGCAAGCCTCCACAAACTCAATTTACACCTGTCAAAAAAGACCTCACTTTATCTGGTCATTTTCTGGTTTATTTAAACGTTTTTTTTTTTTCTCTCACTTGTTTATGCAGTGCATAGGTTAGACACTTTTTTTTGGTTAAAAAAAAATAAAATAAAATAAAAGAAGGATATTTGGGTTTTCAAGCTGTTGCTATAAACTGCACTGGAATATTGTACACATACTGTGTTTTTGCCTAATATACTTAGAACAGATTCACACATTCGAAGTGTTATTTTTCGTGTTCGTTTACATCCTCGGCATTCCATTAACAATTATAAGTGAATCGACATTTCTGATCATTTTCTTTTTTGTTTTGACAGCGAGGTTATCCGTTTAATGTTGAATAGTTAATGGAATAAGTCTAGCTTGGGAGCCACAAGGGGAGGAACCCACACCACTCTCTCAGCCCCGCCCACGTGGTGAACTCTCCTGTTTACTAATTTATCACACTCACCTGTTGCTCATTACTTCAGTAGTGTCTTTTATTAGTGTCCTTTACTCGAATTGCTATACAGGGTTATATCGTAGGATGTTCGGTATGAACCTGGCTCCTGAACGGTGCGAGTTCAAATCTGGACTATGCCACAGCCATCTGTCACTGAAAGTCCAAGAAAGCTAAATTGGCCATGCTCACTGGGTGGGAGAGGCATACAATATCTCCCTTGTCAATCAGAATGACTAGCCAATCAGGAGTGTTTGTGAGCTCGTGCATGCGGAAGGGGACGGATTGCGCTACATGGACAGAAGCTCTCGGAAGAAGCATATGATGGTGTTCACACTCTTGTGGATGGAAATTGGGCAAGACTAAACTGAGATAAAATCGTGGGTGATCAATGTATTAGGCAAACTGTCCTATAGAGGGCGCTAAAACAACAGACCGGGCTTAAAGTGTCCGAAAACCAAAAACGAGAGTAGCTCACATCGCTAAGTGTTTTTTTTTTTTTTGTCCTGTTGAATAACCGATATGTTTGTGTTTATTTTGTTTCCCCGTTTTGGTGTAAAATGAGCATCATGGTGTACAAACGCTTGCACATCCATGACATCTTTGTAAATTAGGATTTTCAATAAAGTGTGAGGCGTATAGAAAGTGCCGTGTTGTGATTTCAGTAGGATTCCTGGTAACGAGTGTACACTACACTCGCTTCCACACGCGATGTGACGCTCCACATCTTGTTTAAAGAGCTGTCAAGCTACTGATGCATATGACAGCAAATCATCCTATAACATTAGCCTCCTTTGTTTTACATCAGACCACGCTTTAACACGAACCTCAAATTCCTGCATGATCTCTGCATCTTCCTGGGTGTTTTGCTTTGCTAGCAGGATCAGAATTCACCGCTGTTTGCTGGCAGGTTGCTGACATCCTATTTGTACCCCGGCCTTGACCACTGCCCCTCCTCGAAGCAGCCGCTCTGATGACAGTTTATGCACAGAGTAATAATGGCTGCAATTCCACCTTTTCATGACCGCACTGCATGTTCCTGAGCCAAGTATTCACCCAGAGGGGTTATTGATGGTTTTCACAGTCTGCATTACAAGGCACCGGTGCTTTTATAGGCACTTTCCAAGGTGATTCATGTCCTGTGTCTAAATAGAACTTTCCTGTGAACAATGCACCACTTTAAATACGATGATAAAACTCAGAATAAGCCTCTTCAACCATAACCATTCTTTACTTCCTGACTATTACCTTCAAGATGATATCTAACAAGCAGCATCAATCGATACGTTCTACGGTAATGTTTAATGGCGGATTGTACCACGTACATGAAATGTAATGTAATAAGATCACACCGAGGAGAAGAAGCTCTATATACATATAATTATATATATATATATATATATAGAGATAGAGAGAGAGAGAGAGAGAGAAGTTACAAGCTCTATGTAAGACTATAATAAAAATTAAAATATTAAATATCATAATAAGTGTACAGAATTAAAGTCTTAAAACACATCACAGAATCGAGGCAAAGAGTAGTTTCCTCTCGTGGACTCTTCAAAAGTCTAAGACGGTTGTTTCAACAGTAACGATAAAGCATATTCGTGTGCTATTTGTAAAGGTGGCAAGCTAAATTCACAGAGCCGAGTATATTTTCAAAAAGCAATTATGTTCTAGTTCAGTCCTTCCCAACGGTGTCGTATTACACAGAAGCACATTTTAATTAAAATTAAAATTAGCTTTGATTATTACAGAGCGTATTAGTTGTGAAAGATGGTCTGTACTTGTGCTGTAACTTTAACGTGTACGTGGGCAGTTTGTATCACGTTCCCAGGATCTCGGTTGTTCATTTGCGTTACAGTGCCTGCTCTGTATATACACCGACTTGGAGCAATTCGCTAAAACTGTCCCGTCCCATCCCCTCCCCTACCCCACCCTGACCCCTCTGTCATACGTATGCGTATGTCTCAACACGGAACAGATAGAGAAGGTTCTTTGTATTGCTTCATCAGATATAAAAATAACTCTTGGTCCCCATCTTTGAAGGGCCGATTGTATCTAAGCTAAGTAGCTAACTATCATATCAGTCAAGCTAGCATGCTAGCTAAGAATTTAACAGGCTTAGCTTGCTAGTTATCCAACATTCATAATTTACAGTATATTGCTTTAACAATCCTACATATCTCACCTAGACTGTACGTCAAGAAACAAGGTAGATAACACTACACAGCTAGGTCATGCTCATACTGAGGAGTTGCCTATAACGATCAGATTTAGCTAGCTAACATTTTTAAATGAGTTTAAGATGTAATCATGAAACAGCACGTGTTGAAAACAACAAAGTTGGAAGCAAGAGACCTTCGATTTCTATCTAAAATAAACACTCAGAGTTTGTATGAGATGTGTATGTACTGTGTAGCATGTTCGGTCATCGCAGGCTAGTCCACCGCTTAGCGTCATTTAGCATCTGACAGGACGCCGCGGATACGTAAGGATCTTTTAGAGTCACACCATTTGAAAGTGTCAGTTTAGCCGATTAGCTTTCACCGTCTTAACGCTAATCCATCATAAAAAGCGGAGGACCTTTTAGCTAACTTCAAACTGATTCCGAAATAAAATTCTTGACTGATTATGAGCAAGTAGCATCAGGTTGCTAGGCTACTCGGGTCTTTTTGCAACCAGGCTGCGCACGCATCGCATTTTGTTCACAAACACCAAAGGGGTCTATAGACACGAGGTAGAATATCGTCTTTTATCAGAACTTTGATGAACTTGCTCGATCTCCAAAACGACTGACAGCTCAGAGGAGTTTATTTGTGCCAGAGAAAAGAGAAGCAAGTCGGCCAGAACGCCGTACACGCCGTCGTAACCTAAATGAAAATTAATAAGTGGTATAATAAGAGGTGGAAGACTATTTAGCAGCCTGAATTAGAGTTTAGTCACGTCCTCGTGAGACCCACCGTCCTCATAAAAAAGGACAGCGTTTTTTTTCTCCCAATTACTTTTATGCATATATCCTCCGAGACGCCGTTTTGAATAAGCAAGGCATCATTTTTATCCCAAACTACTTCCTATTTGAAGATATTGATTAGCTTCCATCGTAACAAGGTTAAAATAAATGACAGCATCGCAGATTAGATTTGCAGAGATTGGCTGAAATAAGATGTTTGTGTGTATCAGACGCTGTGGTGGGAGACTGCACGCTGCTAGAGTACAGCACAGAATTCTATTCTCCATTAATTTTAACAATCTGTGCTTAAAGAGGGCAAAGCAATTAGCATGTGTACTCAAGTTCAATGATGTATTAAGCTTTGCTCACACTGTTCTCTTAATAGTAGCACATTTAAGCATGATCAAATTTATTATGAAGACAAGAACAGCATCTCGGAAGGGATGACTGGTTCAAAATCTCACCACTGAGAAAACGTCAGGTGGCGCGACCACGCGTTTATGAGAAATATTATAGTTTAAAGTTATTTACCGTTACAGAAATTGTGCATAGATTACTCTCTTTAGTATCTGCATTGCATAAATGTTTTGAAAACATGGATTTTGTAATGTTTCATAGTTTCATACACATTTTGCCACATTTCAAATATTTAAAAAATCCAGTTGTTCATTAAAAGACAGAAAAAAACGTTTAAAAAAAATCACGTATGCATTACATAAGCAGCTGCACTTACAGCTGTTACCTAATGTTACCTAATTACACAAAACGGATTTGGTTAAATCCATGTTTTCTCTGGTTGCACCACATGACAGCACCACAAGCAGCTGCACTTACAGCTGTTACCTAATGTTACCTAATTACACAAAACGGATTTGGTTAAATCCATGTTTTCTCTGGTTGCACCACATGACATAGTAGTTGTGCCATCTGACTTTTCAGGCTCTTTTTTATTAAAATTATTTCTACTTGGACATCCAGATAAATATTTGTACGTAAAATCATGTGCATACTGTATGTAATTTAAAAAAAAAAACCCCAAAGGATTCACTATTATTATAATTATTACACATTTTTATAACATGGTTTTCTTGGGGTTTTACCACCTGATGTGGTAAACTGAACAGACCAACCATGACTCAGAAATGACCTAATTTTTTTCTCCAATATTTGTGAAAGAGCTTCTGATCACAGCATTAAGGGCAGTCTTCTGTCTTGATGCAATACCCGGCCCACTCTTTCCTAAACGCATGCCAAAATAAAAGTCTCTTGTTGTTGCTGTTGTTGGTCATGCCCTGGGATATTTGTAGAAATGAGAATTTATGGAAGTTTTTTCAGAAAGTTTAATCATTTTAAGCTCTTCTATTTTACCTCATGAAATCATGTTTGTTTGTTTTTTTTAAAAGAAATCATCGTTTATTTGACTAAATACATAAATTACGCCTTACGTAATCCGCATTTGTGATCAGACAGTCGCACCACCTGATGTTTTTAGACTTTGGGAAGCAAAAATGACAAAAATGTATTTTACTTTGATGGACTGAAAATATATTCACGTAAAGGGGATATTATACACTAGATTCACGTGATACATGTCGCGCATTTATTCAATTATTATACAAGAAAACATCAGAATCGGATTGAAAAATGTGCGTCATACAGTATAATTGACCGATTTGCTCATTTAACCGTTTAAAGTTCCTTTGAAGTCCCAGGTTGTTATTCCGTTACGACTGACTAAAAAGAAAAAAAATATTTTGTAAATACAATACATTCAGTAGGAAAGGTAAGTATGTTCCAGAGGCTGTTTAAAAAAGTTTTAAAAAATTCTTTCTAAACCATCCATTCAGTGTTTAAGCTCTGAGAAGAAATGGTAGTGTGTAAAATGTAGTCTACAGTTTAAAAACAAATTAAACACCACACTAAAAACAGATTAAACTTCAGTCTGAAATGTCCATGTTAAACGCCAGGCTTCGAACTAGCCTTGTTAGCAAATTAGCAGTGCAAGCTAACTGTATTAGCTACGTACCCTCAGCAGAAACACCGGTGACCTCTTCTACTTTCCTTCCACGCTTTAGATTTCTTCGTAATGTCTATCGTTATTTAGGAAGTCGAATATGAAAGGATAAGATGAAAATGATTAAGGTTATACGTACGGTTACCGCGTCGTCCATACGATTGGTGGATTGTGTGCGTGTGGGCTGCGGATACTTGGGCATGGCCGAGCAGAGACAGTATAATCAATTACACCACAAGACAGTTGAGGGGGATAATGAAATTTGTGAAATGGAGAGAATGCAAGGCGGTGTACCACTGCGGTAATTAAAATGGCCTGTGACAGGGGAGGTTGAGAAATAAGCTGGAGGATGTTCACATGTCTCGCAGTCAGGAGGAGTCCACATGGTAATAATATTACCCGCCTTTTTTTTTTTTTTTTTTTTTTTTATACACTAATGATAATTAAAGCTCATTGATTAGTTTTAATTATATCTCACTGACTGTCTGTGGTGCACGCTAATTCAAACCAGACCTCATAATAATGATGCTTTGCTATTAACAGCTTTCCTGGCTTGCACTCAAATATTTAATGATATATGTACTGATGTATGATAGACGTTACGTCTGTCTATAGAGCGGAGAGCTACAGATCAGTGATATGTGGCATATTAATATGTATTACACTAAAGAATAATATAAACTCACGACATTTAAGATCACAATCAGTTTTTTGGGTTTTTTTCGAGTTTCCGTGTGATCGTTGCGGCCGAAATGAGTGATTTAGCTGCGGCTTTTTTTTAAATATCGCAGAGTTTGGTTTTTTTTCTTTAAGCTTTTTTAAACGGAAAACTACTCGAATTAACGGAACCGCGATTGCGCGGAATTGTTCTGCGCACTCTTTGACAGTGATGTTTGTTGGTAAACGCGACGTTTTTAGCTGTACGCTAAAGATGATGATGATGTCACACGACGCGTCTCGGGCCAGATTTGCGGGAAAATCTGCGGAGATTTTGAATAATCGCAAACTCCTCGGAATATTGCGGCGTTTGCTTGATTTCCCGTTCTTTTCTGCGAAATCCTGGAGGTACCGATTAATGAGAAGAACGTGACACCTGAAATATAAAAGTATGAATAATAATTAAAAAAAAACACACACTCAATAAAGCACTAAAAATGATATGAATAATAGGAAATTAATAGGGAATAAAACATTATTTTCCAACGTCAGGATGTCCCGAAGTGTTTTATTCCTCTTATACAACAGTAAATATTTAAGTAAGTATTAATTCAGGTATTAGTGCATGATTATTTATGTACTGTTATTGTAACGCGTTACCGTATTTATACGTATATTAAAACAACGCAAAAGTCACGACAGACGCAGAAAGCATTTCATTACGTTAGCATAAATTATAATCTACTGTAAAAATCCCTGGAATTCTTTAAAGTGATTTTTTTTTTTTTGTAGATCAGTGTAAACCAACCAAGAGTCTTAATACCTGTAGTGATATATAGTGACATCATCATCATCATCATCATCATCCTTATAGCATCTTAGCACAACGTATATTATAACATCCTTCTGTGGCAAACAGTTCAATAGGTCAAAGTTTAAGAGTGTGTGATTTAAGGAACCGGACCACGAGTTTTCCTTATGGGAGAAATAAAGTCACCACATTTCACTGTTTTATCAAGGCTGAATAGGAAATACGCTGTGTCCAGTGACCATTGGCTTCCTGTCAGGTGACCACAGTGAGTAAATGATCGAGAGAGTCTATAAAAGTCAGTGAGTTATGTTTAAATCATCGCTTTACCTGTGCGTCTCTCCTCGTGGACTCGACGGCACTGGAATAAATCTGTCGAGCGCCGCTCATGTCTCCAAGATTAGATTCTCAGCACCGTGCTCATGTGTTTTCCGTTTCGTTTGTTTTTTTTGTTTTTTTTTGTTGTTGTTTATCCGATACAGCTATACGAGACGTAGCTGAATGAGACCGTGAAGTGGTACGTGAGGAAAAGGTTTTTAGGACAAACAATGGGTCCTTTGTGGAGTTTTATTTATTTATTTATTTATTTATTTATTTATTTATTTATTTTTATTATACCGCTGCCGAACCAATAACCCTCTTATTCAGCGGCAGATTTACAGCACGGACACAACCGAGGGAAAATAAATTCAGTCCTACACAGGCGTACGGTAAATTCCCAAGTCGCAAATTATCCAAAGTAGCTTAAGGAAGCCTGGCCTTTACGGCATTCGCTCCTTCACGGCGAGTGGAAAACACTGTAAAAGATGGGCATCATTAAAGCTGATCGTAGCCAGAGATTCTTCCAAAAGGTCAATTCAATGACACTCGCAGACTATAATACAGATTACACGTACAACACTGCTGGCTACGGTCATGAGTGTGACGCTTCCAGAAAATAAACCCTCTTGCAAACTGAAGAGAGTCTCATGATCACTGTTAGTGTGACAAATAGCCTCATTGCTGCAGATGATGTTATCTGGAAGGTTCTGTTCTGTGTGTGAGAGAGAGAGAGAGTGAGTGAGAGAGTGTGTGTGAGAGAGAGAGAGTGTGTGAGGCAGACTGCACTCAGAGGTGGAAAACATACTGAGAAGGTAAACCTAAGCGACAGTAGACATAGATAATGTGCAGACATGTTATTCAGTTATGGAGTATGGAGTGATCAATGTACTCAAGTACTTTTAAATGTCTTAAACCATGTAGGTTTATGAATTATAAGAAGTATTTAAATAATCTGTAAATATTAAAACCAATATTTACCATTAGCTAGAGTTTGTCTTGCTGCCTAGCCGTTTGACGTTAGCTACTGGAACCGACGCTAGTCTAACCTGGTATTAGCAAAGCGAACAGGCTAACAGTTAAATGTAATATAGCGAGGACGTAAAGGGGACGCCTCGTTTTATACGAGCCTTTGTACGAGTATCCAGCGTACTGAAACGTTTTACCGAGGTAGTGGATTATCCACCGTCAGACGCGCACGGACAGCTACAGCGCTAACTAGACCGTGTAGCGTTAACAGACCCGAGCAGATGATGAATTGATGAGATTTCTACTTGTATGATCTCGATTGGAGGCTAAACTGAGCCGTTTCGATATGGCGGATAAAAAGAGACCTTTCCCTGCTGAGAAACTAAACAAAAACAAAACAGAAACCATTACAGAAATTCTATTGGTTGTAATGGTTCTAATGGGAATTGTATTGGTTTGAATGGAAACTATAATGGTTCTTGTGGGTCTCTATTGGTAATGTGTTGGGTTCTTTTGGTGGCACGTTCATGTCTAGTGGAAAACCAATACAAACCATTTTAATCCTAATAGAATATGGCCCAAAACACACTACTGTACATTTGTTAATGGTTTTAATGGTATTTGTGGCGGAAACCATTAGAATTTCTGTAATGGTTTCTATTGTTTTGGGTTGTTTTCCAGCGGGGTCATGATCTGCAACAAGGAGGTCTCAATTTTAAGCGATGCACCAAAATAAAAGCTCAAAAGTATCGTTTCTCAAGGATGTTCCCACTGAACCTGAGTTGTACAGATGGTCCTGGATAGCCTGTTATGAGAAAACGACAGCAACCTAAGAATATAACACACTCATACCTCTTCATTTCTAGAACATACGCCTATCCAACCTAATAAAGCCTCTCAGTAGGCCACCATTTTGGCTCTCTACTTGTAAATGCCCTTTTGGGCTGGTCTTGGGCACTTAGCAGCCTTTTTTAAGCACTTCACTGGAGTACATGCGCCATTGACCTCATGTAAATACCCAGTAGATCACGCCATACAGCACGGCACTCTTACACACTGAATCACTCTTCTAGCCCTGAAACAAAGAGTCACTTGCAGAGAGAGTAAAAGGCCCTCTGGGAAGCTGGCCACAAGTTGGTGTGATTTTAGCCTGAAATTACACAGTGCTGGATTCTGACAGATAGCTGCAATTTCCCCTCATTTGGCCACCTGCAGCGCTGCGCTCCTGCCACAGCGCAGCATACAGCAGCTAATGGATGACATGCAGTCTTTGGTATTAAGCTAATGGAACGAGATCTTTGTGCTAAGAATTATTTAGGGCTTGAAAAAAAAAAAGAAAAAAAAACATGGACTGAAATGACTCTCATGCGATTAGCACTCTGAATCATACAGCATGATTGAAATAATAATAATAATAATAAGTTATTCGTGGGACATTTTTCCTTACCTTACCTCACCTCACCTCACCTGATCTAATTGGACAACACGGCATATTAAAGGGTAAACGTTTGAGATTACTATTAAGATTAGGATCCGAGGCTTAGATTTAATCTGTAAAAGTTCGAACAGGTATCCATGCTACGGAGACACCAATTCTAATCCAAATCGGAAAAGGGAAAACTTTCGAACCCTTTAGAAACCCAAGAACGCACGTGGAGAACACGAGGAACTCCGACGCAGCCGATAACCCGGGCTCAGGATGAGATCCCCGTGCCATCTTAACGCTTTTAACATTTAAATATTAGTTACGAACATTCAATCAATGGCAAGGAAAGGAACCGGGATCAGTCATCAGTTACAGCTTTATCGATTTTCACCGCATGACGTCCTCATGAAACGTTTGAATTAACAGTCAGTTAGCGTAACCATCCATCTCTGGAATCCCATTGGCCAGTCCTTCTTCTTCTTCACCTGGCGAAGAAATAAATAAATAAATAAATAAATACACCACAATACAGTAGCTACAATGACGGCTCACGAGCGGAGACAAACGGCGCTTCGCACCGCAGAACTGACATCGTTAATTCATAGTTCAGCTCCCGGTGTCCGTCGTAGCCGCAGTCTTTTCAGCCTCCAGAATATAAAAAGGTATTAGGTGAATGTTTATGAGGTCCTGTAACACCGGTGATGGATATGGCTTCGGGGCCCATAACTCGCCCGATTGATCAGGAGCAAAGTCCGTGAACACGCAAGGGGTCATGGGCGCCATTACGGAGGACGCATTGATGAAATAATTTCTGGCGAGTCCAGTATGTTCAAATTAAACAAGAAAAAAACCCAAAACAAACAAACAATAAAAAACCACCCACTGAAATGGCTTTATCGATCACACGTTCAATCTGTTTATGGTGCGTTTATCGCAGCCACATTACCGCGTGTCGGCGGGCGGGAACGCCGGTGTATTGTTTGAACGAAGTGCTTATTGAATTTGTTTGAGGAAAAAAAAAAAAAAAAATCAAACGACGAGTCGTTGTTCACGGTGTGCGCTTTTTAATAGGAGAGGCAGAAATGATTTATTTGCACTTCCACAGGTGGTTTATTGAGCTGTTGTTCAGCTGAAATATAAGTTTGCACTACACCACTGCAACACCATGTCGTGATGGACAGACAGCCTCTGCAATCATTGTCATGCTGCTCCTGTAATAGTATTGCACGTTGATGAACAATTCATGGAGAAGTTAATTAGAACTCATAAGCCAAGCTGACATATATATTAAATATACACACACACACACACACACGTCATCACTTCCTGTCTCGTAGTAAAGCATTTGTATAATTCTTTTAAGCCGCTTCACTCCCTTCTAACTTCTTCCCTGGCATAATACTGTTTCCCTGGCCATGCTGCAATGCACACAAGTTCACTTTATTCATTTGATTCATTCCCTGAGGCGACGATTAGCATCTCTGAACTGTGACTGTAGCACACAGATGTGTGTGTGTGTGAGAGAGAGAAAGAGTGTGAAGATCCTGCTGGCACAGCACAGCTACAGATTAGCCCTTTTACTGCTACATAGGAATAGGAGCAGGGAAAAAGAAGGTCTCCATTAGAGTGTATGAGATATAACGGAGGCACATGATTTTTTTTTTTAATATGAGAAGACAGAGACACTGTGCAACTTCTGATAGGGCTCCTTCCCTGAAAATAATCCACACCTGGGGTGGCATGATACAGCCCGGCACGGCGTGAAGCGTGTTATTCGTCTTACGCCACCGAGATGCGACCGTCGACGAGCGCGAAATTTTCATGTATTTAATAAACAACGCTTTAGGCTCTTTTAACACTTTACCGTTTCAAGGTAGTTCCTGTTCTCGCTTACGTTATAGCAGCTATAAACAGATGTTCCCTGACCAGCCGTCTCTTTGGAGACTCCTTCCATGAAACGTTACATAAACATCGAACAGAAAACAGCCACGTAAAAGAGCCGATTCAGAGCAAGGGCATTAGGGTAAACCTTCCAGCAGGATTACGGTCATTTTTAATCATCGTTTGATCGGTTAAGTGGGAAAGTGGTTTTGTGAGCCCGTGAACTGATCCCTAGTCCTCTTGGTTGGGGGGTGAGGGGGATGGGGTAGTGGTCTGGGGTTCGCGTCAACCGAACCCCCGGCACCTCGGCGCCGCGTCTCAAGAAATGCAATGGGTTCAATTTGTCACACGGCTTCCTGTTTTCGCTTTAAGGTTTATAACGGCTATCGATATATAAAAACCAGAAGTTTCATCCAACTCGAGCACTGTAATGAGTTCACAACAGTACAATGGGGTTGTGAAAAACGTACATCTCGTACCTAGCTCGAATCTTCTTATCCTGCGGGCTGACGAGTCGTGCTTCCAAAAAGCGCTGTACTTTGCGGCTTAAGAGTTGAAAAAGAATGAAGCCGAGAAACAGCAAACGCCGAGCATTTTTGCAAACCCCGCCTGCACAAACGTGGCGTCTGGAATTGACCGACCGATCCGCGGTTCTTCGATGTAAACGCCGAGTGCAAAAACAACGGCCTCAAAGCCATAGCGTTCCTGAAAATGATTCGAGACTTATTCGAGATTCAAGACTCCAGGCTCAAGTGACATCAAGCGCACGTTTGTGCGAAGTGCATTGAGAAACCCGTACGAGACTACCGCTATTTTTATCCATATGCCAATCAGGAGATTTCAGCAACGCCACGAGTGTCTGAGAGCAGCATCACAGCTCAAACAGGCCAAATATCCTAGCCGAGGAAAGCTCATTATTTACCTCAGGAGGAGAAGACTCCAGGCAGAGAGAAGTGTCAGATTCAGCTTTAGAGATCTGTTGGATATGGACGGAGATTGCTAGCTACTCCTGAAAGACCTATCTTCCTGGTTTCTAGATCTTTACACGTTAATAAAGTTCTCTCCTGCATGCTCATGCAAATACTCAATACTCACTAGCTAAGATATTTTACTTGGTCTTACTTGGTCAAAGAAGATCGGGTTCTTGCGTTTGCTTCTTTATCGGTTCTAGCTTGTGGAGTTACGATTAGACTGAGGTGTCTAGCGTCTAGGTTCTCACTCCGGCACTCGTACCGTGCACCTTAATTACCGGACGTACTTCTTAGACTCTCTGCATGCAAAGGTACACAGATCTACCCATTCTACCTATGTGCTATGTTTTAATCTGAACCCTGTCTACTTGGTGGTATAAAAGTTCCACAATAGCAAGAGCTTGGCATTACGACCCTGTTGGGATCTCCCTACGGTTTGAAATCTTCCCTTGTTCCACCGTTAGAGCTCTCTAATTTAGCATCTGGAGAGAAAACCTGACCCACCTGAAGTTATTACTCCAAAAAAAAAAAACAACAACAACAAAAAAAAAACATCTGTCCCTCCTGAGCAAGCTTTGCATATTTTTTTTTTTTTTTTTTTTGGACGGCGGAATAATTTAAGAGCATCCCTAAAGGAAATCTCTGTACTGTAAATAACGGAGGGCGCATCAGCAGTTTTGAAACTCTAATTGAATTTTTTCTGTCCCAAAAAAAAGTGTTTTATATCAACAACAACAACAAAAAAAAAAGCAAGAAAGAAAAAAGCCGTACACTGCTAGCGGTATGCTTCGCCTCTCTGGGGCACCACGTCGAAAAACAATGTACCTTCTCGTTCCTTCCGTATGCAGTAAATAAACGGGTTTAGCTTTGCTCTAGAATAACTGTTCATCAAAGGTCAGGTTCGGTTTAATGAGCCAAGCTCACAGGAGAGCCTGTAACACATCAGTGAACACGCATTGATCCAGGTTGAGGCAGGAACACCTGACCTGCCAGCTCAGGAGTAGCACGTGGGCGAGGTTATCGTTTTACCACGCGACAGTCGATGACGGAGATTATGTCCATTGATTTTAGCATGTTGATCAACCACAGCTAATGTGTTCCGCCTTGTGCTTTCAGGGGCAGAGGGTGCAGTCTTCAGTAACTCGGTGGAGACGCCACACGTCAGAGCAGAGCCCTTCAAAGAGCTGCGGTAAGAGTTTTTATTCAATTCACACGTCAAAATGAACACGACGTGAAAGCATGAAAGGAAAGGCTAACGTTAGGGACGGCTGGGGTGGACAATAGAAACCATCACAGAAATTCTAATGGTTTCTGTTATACCATTACAAACCATCAGCTGTTAACCATTAAAACCATTACAAAACGGTTTCCATTACGTAGTAGGACGTATTAAGGACATTGGTTTTTAATGCTATCCATTAGACATAACATGCCACCAATAGAAGGCAACAAAATTTCCAGTAGACACCCACAGGGGCCATTAGTGTTTGCATTAAAACCAATATAATTCCCATTAAAACCATTACAAATACGACGAGAGTTTCTATTGTTGTTGTTTTCCAGCAGGGAAAAGTTTAAACGTGTGCAATTTTAAATGGAATGTTTTAACTGACTGATGAAATGAAGTTAATGTCATGCTTTCATGTGAAAATAACCTTTATTACATCATTCAACCTCTGTAAGTTTGCTGCTCACATGCCTGATTATCACTACGGAGCTTGGTAAGGAATTCATCCGAAGTAAAATATGTTTCCCGCCCAGCCGATTTATATTAGCTGCTAGAATCGAAGCTCGTCCAACCTGGCATTGCAAAGAAAACTAAATACAGTTGTTACGTACGGACTCTAAACGGAAGCAATTGCAGATGAAAGTCTTTATTTACACACCAGAACTCAACAGGAATCCCGGTCTAAACTGGAAGAGATATACTCGAGGTCTTCAACATGAAACTAGATTTAAAGCATGGAACAAACACACGATACGACCGCTTAGCATCCAGGTGGCTAACACATACACAACGGAGTTAGCTAGTTCAACATTGTAATCAAACTTTCAAACTCACGTATCAAACTTTAACTCAAGCATCTGGAAAGGATCGAGACGCACCCTCGAATATCCACCAATAACTAAACAGGGAGGAGACAGAACAGAAACCAAAACAAGCACACGTGTCCAATGTAAACAAAAGTCACAACGTCACCATAGTTCATACGCAATCCCAGAGCGTGTGCTCGCTCTGGTTCGTGCACGCCCGCCCTCCGGCTCTCCGTGCACGTCGTCGCCGCAGCGCCATCTGCAGGCGAGATCGTGCCAACAGTAAGTTACTGTTAGCATGAACGAAACTTAGCTCAACGTACTAGCTCAACGTAGACGGAGTTCATGGCGTGTAGAGAGGTAAAGAAGACGCCTCATTTTCTACGAGTCTTTGTTTACTCCAGTGTACTGAAATATTTTACCGCGGTAGGCCCAGGAGCGCTCATCCTCAACTTCTACACTGCGGTCCGGTGGATGATCCGTCTTCAGACGCTCACGGATAGCTACAGCGCTAACCACACCGTGTAGCACGAGAAGATCAGCTCGGATGATGAATTGGCATGATAGGATGGGGGGTGTAAAAAGTTTTTCGTAACACTGAAGTATAAATACGCAATAATATTAATAACACTTAATATAGTGACAAATTAAAATAAACAAAACGTGGAAATTTCTGATATTTCCTTAAAGAGTCGCTGGCTTTGAGTAACATCCGAAAGCAGTCCTTTCACCAAAATCTCAGCTCGCGCGCCTGCAAAGAAACGATTGCGAGTCAATAGCAATTTTCCTCACTGAGGATAATGATTGAAGATTGCCAGAAGAATAAAAAAATAAATAAAATAAAATAAAAAAAAAACATTTTCCGCACACTGTACTGTTCTAGAAAGAGAGCGGTGTTAATGCGTGACATTTCCAGACCTAACTCTAAGCTTGTTTGTTGTGTTTTTTTTTGCATGTCTTAGGCTGAAAGCAGATTACACACTAATTCAATAAACCTTTGCTCGTCTGAGAGATGAAAAAAGAAGATGATTCAGATTTTATTTATTGCAGTTCCCCCCCCCCCAAGTAAAAGCTGCCGTTTGTAATGCCAAAACCAAGACGAACATCTCGAGTGTCCTCTTGAAGAAACAAGACCTTGAACGTAAAAAGGAAGCTCTTTGAATGAACCGCAAGTTTATATAATGAGATGAAAAGAATTGGGAAGCAGTTCAAGGCTGAGAGCTCATGGTAAAATCTGTACATCATGTCCAATTAGAGATGCAAAGTAAAAGCAAAAAATTCCCTGTCTGTGCCCATTAACCAAACGTAACTAGGCTCTAAAGGCATCAAGGGCGGGGGGGGTGGGTGGTGGTTGGGTTGGGATTTTTTTTTTGGTCAGAAGGTGTTGATTAAATCCGTTTGCATGGAAAATATCTTGCAATATTTAAAACAATATCTAATATTGTTTTCTTTAAACACTACTAAGCTATATATATATATATATTTTTAACTCTTAAACTCTTTCACACAAAAATCACGTACATATTATGCAAATATAATGCGTTTATTAAAGTATAGAGTATTAAAACGGAACAGAAATCAGTCCTAACAAAAGGACCAAATAGTCAAGTCTCTTTCTATGGAAACATTTCTAGTTACAAAAATGCATTTCCAAATACACTCGTCGCCATTTGTTATTGGATATCATATCTTCTGCGATAGCTGAGCCACCGTTTTTTGTGAGGGGGCGTATCGGGGTATATCGGTTGCCAGTATCGGCCCAATGCGGATACCGGGTACCAGATCGGTGCCATCTCGAATTCATTTACTCGCTCTTATACGTTAATGTTAATAATACGTTAATAATACTGACATCTTACACAGGGACTTCAGACGCTGCAAATGAATCAATTTATTATATTTTTTAAATTGTTGATATAGGTGACAATAAAGGAGTCTCCCGTATCAGCGCTGTTTACGACATGGGAAAGTCTTCAGGACAGAGGTGTTTACGCGTCGCGTTGTTTCTCTGACATGACACGCTGTGGTGTTTGGTTTTGATTTTGTTTTGTTTTATTTTTTTGTCTGATTAATGCTCAGAGACAAAAAAAAAAAAAAAAGGGGCTGGTGCAGATGCAATGCGAGGGGTAAATGTAACTCTGGGCAAATTGCTGTGGTATAAGAGGAATAAAACACGTGAAAATAAACAACTTCGGGGCGGTGACGGTTCACACAAACTTATTCGTTGTTGGGTTTTTTTGGTTGTTTTTTTTTCTACAACACCTTGCCCCTTCATGCTTTATTCCTTATTTAATTGTCATTTTATTTGTGTATATATATACATATATATTTATATATTAGGCTTGCAATAGTGATATTACAGAAGCTTCTGATATTCCATTTAGCACATTACATTTCTGCAGACATTGAGTTTTCTTTGTCTGTGTGGCTGTTTAGATCGATTTTGCCATAGATAAGATATATTTACTGTATATTATATTATATAATCTTTCTAGGCATGGCTCATTACGGTTATATATTATGCCTGACACATTAAGCTATTTATATATATATATATAGCAGCATAATCAGGAAGTCTTTACCGTCTACAACATTAACTTGACAGAAAGAATTTTCAGGATGACCGAGCGGCACAACCCCCTCAAGCGTGGATCCCCCGATGTAGCTAGTGATGTCTGGCTTTTTCTACTAGTCAGACCTCAAACCTTTAAGAAAAGGATTGTTTTAAGAAAGCATTGGCAGGCCACTCTGTAGTCGTATTGTTCGTTAAGGATATAGCTTGATCGGAGGAGGAAGAGAGGAACAGAGGAAGATCGATGTCCGTGTAGCTGGCACCTCCCGTTGTCGGACAGGCACTTTTCGCTCCCTGGTCGATGTCCGGATGCTCATCAAAAACTAATTAAAGGGGATTTTCATTAACTAAACAAACATGAGAAGCGCACTGCCAATAGCTGAGCAAGAGGAAGACTGCTAGGGAGTGGGGTCAGATACGCTGCGCTGCTGGGTAATAATGAGCAATAAATGGCCCGGGGGCACATTAGGTTGTGTAGCCACACACACACACACACACACACACATATATATATATATATATATATACACAGTATAACCTTGCTCATCAACTTTCCAACCTTCCAGTTTCAGAGTAGTAAGAAGGAACCTACTGGCAGCCATCAGTCACAAAAGTGTACAATCTTAAACCTGGATTAAACTCGCTTTTACCTACGAGTAAGTGTACGCAACATGGCTGCCGTGCATTATCCTGCGGTCATTTGGACTGCCTCTTGTGCACATCCTCAGATATGAACAGTTCTTCTTCTTATTTAATTAGTAATCTGTTGTGGATTACATTTACATTGCATTATTACTATGATTACATAATATATATATATATTACATTATTATTGTAATGATTACATTATATTACGGGGCGGCTGTGGATCAGGTGGTAGAGCGGGTGGTCCACTAATCGTAGGGTTGGTGGTTCGATTCCCGGCCCACGTGACTCCACATGCCGAAGTGTCCTTGAGCAAGACGCTGAACCCCGAGTTGCTCCCGATGGCAAGTTAGCGCCTCGCATGGCAGCTCTGCTACCATTGGTGTGCGAGTGTGTGTGTGAATGGGTGAATGAAACATAGTGTAAAGCGCGTTGGATAAAAGCGCTATATAAGTGCAAACCATTTACATTTTTTTTTTTTTTGAGTATCTTACCCAACACTGGTCACAATGGCGGCAGAAAGTTTTATAGAGAAACCGAGTTCGTCAGTGTTTAACGTTACTGTGCATGAAATCTTTCAACATTTATAAACCAGATTGAAAGGGATGTTTTGGCTCTGATGTGCCATCTAGTGTCGGTCACTTTCAATCCGCCAGATGTTCATAAAGTATGCGGGCGAGCACGCAAACAACGCCGCTCCCGTCGCCTCAGGTGAAGTATGACCCAGGCCTTTTGGTCATTTTGTGTCAGGATAAAGGAATGACAGAAGGATGGAATATGGTGCGCTGAGAGTTCCAGGAATTCAAAGAGATGTTTTAATGTAAAACCTGGTGTTTCTTTGTGTTAATTATTGACGCTGGTATATGTAGACGATATACATTTACAAATGAACCGATGTCTTATTAGGTTCTTGTGCCACCACAAGCCACCAGAACAACCTCTTGGTATAGATTCTACAAGTTGCTGGAACTGTACTGGAGCGACGAACGTTGTTCTTGATGATGATGATGGTGGAAAGCGATGTCTAATACGTCTCTTCAAAATCTCCCAAATACGCTCGAGATCCGGTGACGGTGACAGCAAAGGCCAGAGCTTAGCATCATTTTCATACTCAACAAACCTATCAGTGAGCCATCGTGCCCTGAGAATGGGGGGGGCGGAGTCATCCTGTAAAAGACCACGCCCAACGGGATAGAAATGTTTCATTATAGAGGGACACAAGCTATGCCAGCAAAAATGATTCAATGCCTCACGCAGTATAACAGAGCCAATCTTTTACGCTTACATTTATGTATGTCCCTCCTGAAGGAAAAACTGAAGAGAGCGCTATCTAAAATATTTTCTCCACTGAAAGTTATTAGTGTGCGTGTGTCCTCAAACGAAGGAAGGCGGAACTCACCAAACTCACTCACTTCAAATAAAAATGGAGGATTCGCTGCACGAGGCATGAAACATCCGTCATCGTCTATGATTCTGAATTTGTCTCTTTGAACAACGAACGAAAATATTCTGACTGCTGACATTTTCTCACATAATTATTGTTTCTCTCGGTGAAACATTGCGGAAATATTGGCCCGTACACTCGTGTAATTTCACCTGACAGAGATTCTGTCTGAGCGTTCGAGCAGAAGAAGGAAAAATATATACACTGACAGGTAACCATCGGGTGTTTTACAGCTACTTCACAAGGCGTTTTCGGCTTCTTTCTAATATCAAGTTGTCATGAGATCACAACCGTCCCACAAATATTCAGCGTGATCGTTGAAGTTTCAACACAACGGACTTGTGACGGATAGGAACCGAGCGGCTGCAAAACTCGAGTCAGTTATAGAAGAGCGAGGAAAGGCATCCGGCGAGAGATTCGCTTGTAGAATGAGGGTTTAAGGAGAAATGTGAGGTGGTTGCAAAGTGCATCGTCTCTTATCTTTACTGCTCGACAGCCATCTCCTATTTTTATTATTATTTTTTTTTTTTTGCAGCCCATAGGCTGATTTGTAATCATTAAAAGCTCTGCAGGAGTTGTAGAAGCAGCCCCGGGTGGCCTTGGGGCAGGGTCATTGCTCCGTTTCGACTTGAAAATGGGCCTGCTCTGTCTCGCAGAACCCCGTCCAGGCTGTATTTATGAGAGTAATTGTGTGAACATCGTGTGCCATGTGCAGGTCAGACTCACCCTAGGGTCCTTTCATTATCTCGGCACAAACGCGAGCTTGAATAATCACGTCCTCCCCCCCGATGACACGACGGAAAATGTTACCCGAGGAGCAGAATTAGCTCGTCGCGAAGAAGTTTGACTTCGAGTAAATAAGCAGTCTGTCACCTTGACATTTTGGATGTTTTTTTTTTTTCCCCCCACTTTTTTTTTTTTTTTTTTTTTGTGAGCGCGCGTCCTCGTCCTCGTTCTCCACCTGGCATGACTAATACGAGCGCATTCTGCTCGGCGGATAACGTTGGGCTTTGCTGACTAGATAACAGCACGTAAACAAATAGACGTGGCAATGTGACAATTTCGAAATCTGGGGCAACGCGGATAGCAATCATTAGGAGGCATTGTGAAGGACAAAATAAAATGCACATCCCATAAAAATGCACATAAATTTACACGACATGGAAGGTGGTCTCTCTCTCTCTCTCTCACACACACACACACACACACACTATGGTTTCTACAGTAAGACAGAAATGCGATTAACCTTTGATCTTAACGGGGGTGGGGGGGAAGAGATCTGGAAGGACATCCGCACTTTCTTTCATTTTCTTTCCTTGATTAGATTTGGGACTTTGTACAGTACGTTCCTCGCAGGAACACATCTGTAAATACACTGACGGGGAAGTAAGAATTTCGGACACTGTCGTTTTAGATGGAAAGATACCGATATGGAAAAGTGAGCACGTTCGCCTCACACCTCCAGGGTCGGGGGTTCGATTCCCACCGTGGCCCTGTGTGTGCGGAGTTTGCATGTTCTCCCCGTGCTGCGGGGGTTTCCTACGGGTTCTCCGGTTTCCTCCCCCAGTCCAAAGACATGCATGGTAGGCGGATTGGCGTGTCCAAAGTGTCCGTAGTGTATGAATGGGTGTGTGAGTGTGTATGTGATTGTGCCCTGCGATGGACTGGCACCCTGTCCAGGGTGTACCCCGCCTTGTACCCGATGCTCCCTGGGATAGGCTCCAGGTTTCCCCGTGACCCTGAAGGAAGGATAAGCGGTATAGAAGATGGATGGATATGGAAAAATGATTCAAACACCACAAATGGCCGACGCTTTGTTAGCGCTTAGTTGCGACGCCGTTCGTTGTTTTTTTGTTTTTCCCTAGCACTGTGGTTCGATTTTAAATCAAACCGTTACTCTTTCCAAATCATCTTCAATCCCTTCCCAAGGTTTAACTGGGATCCCTCTGATGAACTCGCAAACGCAAAACAAACAAAAAAAACCCCACATATATTCACTGGGGATTTAAAGACAGGAGACTGATGAGGGTGAATCACTTTCTTGGCCAATGAGATGAAATTCTTCTCCAATACCAATTCAGCTCCCACCACCGTGCTTCAAACCTGACTTTCTGAATTATTGCCAAATAACAACCTCTCTTTCCAAAAGAGTTCTGATTGGTCTAAACGTTTTACACACTGCTTCTTTGTTAGCAGAGGAGTTTAGCGTGAGGTGTAGGAACGGAGATGCTGCTGCTGCTGCTGCTGCTTTCAGGTCGTCCTGCAACTCCTTTCGAGCGGTTCCTGGCTTCTCTCTTACCTTCTTTATCATCAATCTGAGTGCGTGTTGTGAAATCTTGCATGGTGGACCTGTCCAGAGATGATCAGTTGTAGTTCCACGCACTTTCCACCTGCTGCGGCTCTGTAGCTTTACGTTTGAGCGTTGTTTAATAATGTTGTCCCTGAGGAACTTTAGGAAGATCCTTCACCGGCATTTATATCTAGAGCTTGATTTATTTTTATGTCACATACTATATATTCGAATACAGTGTCTGTATACTTTTTGTTCATATTTATAAGGGCAAAGTTAACATTATGTGTAACGCATAAATGTGAAGTGGATATACAGTGTATGTGCACTGTTAATATATTAAACGACTAAAAAAAAAAATCTAAAAAGTGCTGAATACTGATTTCCCTTCACTGTATTGTCCAGTAAGAATGCGAATCATGTCATATCTATTCTCCTTCATAAAAAAAAAAAGATCAATATGATTTCTGTTCATTATTAATACGATATCCATCCATCATCCTCGCACACCCATCCCGAGAGACGACCATAATCTGCTGCGCTGCTTAATAATTTTTCACCTCTGCCAGAACATCAGTATCTAGCAGATGTCAGCACCGTTTGAAGCTGAACACGACAAGCAGCGGATTTTTTTTTTCTTTTCTTTTTTGAAGCGATCGAGGCAGCTTTCATGTCTGATCAGACTAGCGATGCTAATTTTACACCCATTTGTATCGCATAACTGGTGAAATAACTCTCGCTTCGTGAGACGTGTCTGAATCAAAGCTGCCGACGTGATGAGCGTATTTACTTTGTTTTCCAAATGCGTGCTGTTTCTATTTGGACACGGTCGATTATTCGATTCTCTTCTTTCCCGTTTTACCTTGGCTTTGCTACGCCTCACACCGCGTGGCTCCGCCTTTACACTCTTTTATTTGAAGCCATGCTAATCTCGCCTGAATAATGGCTCGTTAGCGGCATTGCCATGTTCCCATCGAATTCTTGCACAAACGAGAAGTTATCATTTAATGCCTCGCTTGTTATCTCTTATACACGTCTTGCTTATTATCTTACATAAACACTGAGACACACTTGGCTGTAAAGTCTGTGATTTTTCTGTCTTTTTTCTTTCTTTCTTTCATGTGGTCAAGCCAATTCCTCGCTACGTCCTGGCTCAGGAAAGTCTAGACGAATTCATTTCAGATATATTTTGCCAGATATGATGGTAAACGTGCCACAAGAGTATTAATTGTGGAATTATACTGTATATGGATAAACTTTGCTGGAAAGTGCTGGAAAGAGAGGACTAGCAGAAAAGATCTCACTTACATTAGCTGCTTTCTTTTATTTATTATTATTATTATTATTATTATACAGCATTATTAGTGCTTGAAAATTTGCTAGAATGTTTTTTTTTTTGTTCTGTTCTTTGTATCCAGTTATATTTTACATTTAACGTTGTGGAATGACCTTACTGACCGTCACAAAGTGCTGACACTGGAGACTCCTTCCAGAAGCTTCATATCAAGCTCCGGTCATATCGATGACGACATTTTCAAATGCGTTGTATTATTAGATCACGTTGAGCATCCACCACATAGACATACACAAGTCCCCGTGAATTAGCCGTTACCATAGAAACGATAGCATATCAGAACAAGCGGTTCGAGTATTCAGCTGCGTCGTGGTCTAAATATCCCTTAAAAAGCGCAAACAATTAAGAGCGAGCGAGTGAGCGAGCGAGCGAGCTATAATTAACTGAAAATGTCATGTTTGAAGTGAGTTGTGTATCTCTATGTGAAGGAGCTTCACCCCTTTTAAAACGAAAGCCAAGAACTAATTACATAAAATATTACTCTGACCTCAATCGCCTTTCCAAACAAGTACGATAAGCTTATAAAAGCTCGTTCTGTTGAAACACGTGCATCGTTTTAGGCGCAAAATTTTTACGGGAAATGTCTCGTTGTCACGCTAGGCTCGGAAAGCTTCGATTACATTCAGAAAAAAAAAATTGTAGCGTTATTGAGATACGTCCGCAAATCCGGGATACGTTATATAATAACAACAACAACGACACGACATTGTCTATGGGGCCAGAATAACGCCATTTTCTGAACATTTCTGGTGAAAATTACGAAATGCGATGTGTATATATATATATACCAGGTCTACTGCCTAAGACGTACGAGAAGATACGTGATACGTTTTATTCCCGTTTACTCTCTATGGGCCAAAAACGTGTAAATGTTTTCTCTGCAGTTCAAACGTCGTAAGTCGAATCAATTCGCAGGCACTACTAATATTATTATTATTATTATTATTATTATTATTTCTTCAGTCTTAGAGGTGTGGGATTTCTGTCACTTCTCAGATGGGAAATTCTCAATACGAACATGATGTAACATACAGCTGCATCTCCAAAAATTTGATTCTAGGTCGACATTCCGGTATTATAAATTCTTTATTTGAATCTTTTGAGAGACTGGATTTTTGATTTCCGTGAGCCGGCTTGAAACATTTCGCTTTATGTGTAACGAATCTAGAATATATGAACGTTCCACTTTTTGAATAAAATTACGGGGGGGAATAAAATTGACTTTTGATATTCAAATGTTTTGAGAGATAAAGATATCCGTACACCATATATACAGTGTGTGGATCGTGCTGGTGCAGTAGCACTACCTCACAGTTATCCAGACTGACTCCTAAAACAGTCATGTAAGGAAGAACACAACAGAACATGCTGTTATATGAAAAAAATTAAAAAAAATTAAAAATAGTCCACGCCGGGGTTCGGTTATTTTAGCGCGACAGCATGACCCGAAGTGTGTTATTCCTCTTACACCACAGAAACTACCCCAGCGATTAGTTATAACTTTATTTATTTATTAATAAGCAACACGTTATGCCTTTTAATGGCTTATCGCTATAGTTAATGTTCTGGAATGTCCATAAAACAAGTAGGTCCCCGTTATCTCGAACATCATCGCCGCTTTAAACGGTCGTTCCCTCGCCAGCCGTTTCGAACCAAGAACGTTCCATCTGTTGAACATTTAATATTCAAGATTCTGCGTTATTCCTAGCTTCGATGTCTATTTAAATGTAAGCAAAAGTGCCATATCGACCGTGTTAACCGCTTTGTACACAAGCGCAGATTTCCCCTCAAGTCTAATCCCTTCTACTGAGGCGTCTGATCCGACGACACTCCGATGGAACTGATCTAGAAATCCATCGTAAGGTTTTGCGCGCCGTCGTTAAGGCAAAAAAAAAATTAAAAATGTAAAAAAAAAATTAATTCAAAAGAAAGAAAGGGGACGTACCGAATTCCGGGAAATTTCGAAATCCATGAAGATATTTCCGTAAGTTGATGTCGATGATGTCATTTGTAATGAAGTTGTTTTGTATTACATTAAGAAGGAATGTAAAAGCATTTTCTCTAGCGCTCTCAGACGTTTGGACTTCACTCTACGTCAAGGTTTGGGTGTACAGCGTTTCAGTGTCTGGTTGTTACTCGAACGAACTCAGGTGCGTTCTCGTCTCCGTCTGCTCCGTAGTTTGGAATCTCCAACACGTTCCCTGTACATGGAGGCTCCTAAAGGTGTGCAGATTCAAGCGGAAGCCGGTGACATCCAAGCCACCTGCAGAAGCGACCTGCGCCTGGAGTCAAAAGACGGAGAGGTAAATGTCCTCACCACCCACCCACACACACACACACACACACACACACCCACACACAATGTTGACACAGCGATGTGTTGGACAAGTTGATCCGCTTCACATTTCCGACATCCCCATCTGCCATCGTTTCGTATCCAGACGAGCACCTCGCTAGTTTCCATATGCTCCCTCCTCTTCCGCGGTGCCCCGAGCTTAATATTCAGGCTGCCATACATCAATGGCAATTACAGGAGATAATCCACGACCCGACATTTGGAGAGAACTGATAACCTTGTAAGAAGCACACTTGTTGTTGCAGAGTTTGAGGAATTGAAAGATTATCACCATATGTTCACAAAATACATGAATAATTACAACAAATCCTATGGGCTGTGAAGAATGATTACAGCCCCTATTCTCTAGGTTCTGGAGGTGAAACCGTCCCAAAAGCGCTAAAGTGCCAACTCTGACAGTTAGCTCCGGCTGTAGCGTTTCTATTAACGCCATCATCGCTCGTTCGAATACGTTAGCGTTTCTATAGCAACAGCTCCTTCACAGGGACTTGGACGGTGGACATGCGACATACTTTAAGCCTACTAATAAACAGATTGAAAGAAAGCATGTCGATGTTTAATAAAAAAAAAAAAAAAAAACGTACAATTGTCGACTGGCGCGGTGGAGTTTTCCGTTACGTTTCTGTAACGGCGCTAACCTGCTGGAGTTTGCGATTTTGCGAGTGCCGAAACGAATGAAGCAAACTCCGCGACATGCCGAGGAGCTTGCAATGAGTGCGGATTTTATACAGATCCGGGTCGAGACGCGGCACGTGACGTCGTCACGACGTGCGTGCGGCCAAAGCCCTCATCGATTCACGTGCGTCGAACTGCGAGTACAGCCGAAAGGCCGCGTTTATCGACAGACATCGCCGCGAAAGAGCGCGCAGAATTATTTCATGCAGTCGCACGACAAACTTTTCGGAAATCCTGCTCGGATTGTAGCATTTATGGAAGGAGTCTCCGGTTTCAGTGAGGACAGAGGTTTCCAGTTTCTTAGTTAAATGGAAACCTGAGGGTTTGTTTTGTCTTTTTAATTTCAAGAGGGAGAAAAAAAAAAAAAGATAGAGAGAGAGAGAGAGAGGTTGGTGAAGAAAGGACTGTTTATAGCTGCTATAACGTAAGTGAGAACAGGAACTAATCCGTCTCACGGACGTAACGTTAAACGTAAAAATAAAAATAAAAAAGCCTGATGTTTCGTTCGTTGTACTCGAACGACAGAATTCTTGTAGTGTAAGCGGAATAGCAGCGCGACGGCGCGTCACACAACCCCAGCATGGATCAGTTTTTCTATAATGTCTGATCCCTCTGCTTTTGTTCCATCACAGCAGTTCTTAGCACTTTCTACTGGGAGAATAGAGATACCTCCCGCTGTTGCTCGGCAGTCCCTCAGAGGTTCAGGTTCAATTAGTCGACGCCCCCCATCCCCATCCCCACCCCCACCCCCCAAAAAAAGCCCTCTAGCTTGCCTTCACACTCAACTTTGCTCTATAGCAGATGTCTGGAGAATCAGTTGAGACCACTGCTTAAAATGTGTTCCAGGTCATTTGATGGAAATGCTTCCCCAAGGCTGTCGGTAATGACTCCTTTTACCTTTTTTATATCCTGACGGGTTCTCTACCGGCTGCGGTAATGCTCTCTAGAGTCCGGCGAGCGAGCGCGAGAGAGCGAGAGGAAGTGAGAAATGAGAGTGAGACGGTCTGGCTGTGAAGGGCTGAGAGAGAGAGAGAGAGAGAGAGAGAGAGTGAGACTGTCTGCAGTGCTTATGTCACTGAAACGGTTTCACATCAGTCGGACATGCGCGGTTTGACTATTCCAGAGAGGACGGTTACATCAAATGGGTTTTTTTGTGGTCTGGTGGAGTCACAGCATTGAAAACATTAGCCTCGTGGTCCAAACTATTGCACTGCGGACAGGCAGAACGTGGTTCCAGTCCACGGAGGACCGTTTAGGTATCTCTACAAGAAGCTACTCCTGGGCGGTCTTACAGGACGTACTGTACTGCGTGTATTCAGCCGAACGAAACACTTCGTTCACTTTATCACGTGTATTTAATCTTCATACTACCAGCACTAGTTCTGATTGGTTCTGACCACAGGTAGAACGATATCACAGTCCAAAACGTACGTCGCTGCATGCGCAGAGCATCACATCGCACATTTTCATATGAACATCCACAGGCTTCCAATTGAGAACTAATTGCACAGATGACCACAGTTCCAGCCTTTAGGGCATTTTTAAGCATGCACTGATGAATAGAACAAGCAAAAGAAAGCACTTAAACCTTAAAAAAAAAAAAAACCCTTTATTGGAGCTTATTGAGATGTTTAAATCATCGCCTTGTAAATCCCCGAGCTCTTTTCAGTTTTAGTTTCTTCACTCACTGATTGTGGGAATTTTAGCGTCCAGGATTTTCTTCTCACTGATCGGAATCCTTTCAGGAAGCGTTTAGCTTTGTGCGTGCGCTTTGTAAAGAATTCGATGATCGTTATTTCGATGATCCTCGGTCAGCTGCTTGGAGGAGCCAACGGTGTTCATGAACATCCTGAGAGGTTTGACTGATCGAAATAAATAAATAATGCATTAAGCGCTAGAAAAATCAGCTACCGTACACCAAGGCCTAATGATGCAATCAAAGTTCGGAGATCACGCAAAGGTCACCTGCACGATTATAGTTTACACATATCTAACTTCATTTAATTTAGATTTAATACATTTTAAAAAATCATTGCATAAGTGCTCATATGAATTTGAATCCAAAGCCAAATCTTTATGGAGTGTATGGTTTGCTATTTACTTATTTATTTGCTATTGTATAATAATAATAATAATAATAATAATAATAATAATAATAATAATAACAACAACAACATTACAATGCATTAAACCACAGCACGGTTGAATTCTTGAATCTGATTGGTCAGATACTGTGCATTATTTCTGTGTAACAGCATGTTGCTGTTTCTATAGTAACAGCACGTACACAGGAACTTGTACGGCGGACGCTCCAAAAAAAAAAGAAGTTGTTGTTGTTTAACGAAGTAAAACTTTGTTAAACAGCAGTATAGTCATGAAGAAAAGTATAACCGTCGATATGGTGATTTTGTTAGGTGACTTTTATTGAACATTTATGGAAGGAGTCTCCAGTGTCAGCACTTCGTAATGGTCACGGTGCTTTGTGAAGTGGACAGAGGATAGGACAGGACAGAGGAGTTTACCCTTTCTGGTTTCTGAGAGAGAGAGAGGAAGAGAGAGAGTGAGGAAGAGAGGGAGAGAGAGGGAGGAAGAGAGGGAGGGAGAGAGAGGGAGGAAGAGAGGGAGTGAGGAAGAGAGAGAGTGAGGAAGAGAGGGAGGGAGAGAGAGGGAGGAAGAGATAGGGAGGGAGAGAGGAAGAGAGGGAGGAAGAGAGGGATGCAGAGAGGAAGAGAGACAGAGCGGGCGAGCGAGAGGGGGAGAGGAAGAGAGAGAGAGGAAGATAGGGAGAGAGGAAGGGGGGAGGAAGAGAGGGACAGAGGAAGGGGGGAGAGGGGGAGAGGAAGAGAGGGAGAGAGGAAGGGGGAGGAAGAGAGGGAGAGAGGAAGAGAGGAAGAGGGGGTAGAGGAAGAGAGAGAGGAAGAGAGGGACAGAGGAAGGGGGGAGAGGGGGAGAGGAAGAGAGGGAGAGAGGAAGGGGGGAGGAAGAGAGGGAGAGAGGAAGAGGGGGGTGGAGGAAGAGAGAGAGGAAGAGAGGGACAGAGGAAGGGGGGAGAGCGGGAGAGGAAGAGAGGGAGAGAGGAAGGGGGGAGGAAGAGAGGGAGAGAGGAAGAGGGGGGTAGAGGAAGAGAGAGAGAGGAAGAGAGGGACAGAGGAAGGGGGGAGAGGGGGAGAGGAAGAGAGGGAGAGAGGAAGGGGGGAGAGGGGGAGAGGAAGAGAGGGAGAGAGGAAGAGAGAGAGAGGAAGAGAGGGACAGAGGAAGGGGGGGAGAGGGGGAGAGGAAGAGAGGGAGAGAGAGAGAGGAAGAGAGGGACAGAGGAAGGGGGGGAGGGGGAGAGGAAGAGAGGAAGGGGGGGAGAGGAAGAGAGGGACAGAGGAAGCAAGAGAGGAGGGGCAGAGGAAGAGTGAGAGAGAGAGAGAGAGAGAGAGAGAACTAATGTGTTATTCCTTACATAAAATTAGCTAAAGAAATGTATTTATTGTCCGTGTTAAATTGTTTACCTTTTAATCCAACACTGTAACGTTATACTGTATCAATATGTTAAGAATCTCTTTAATCAATTTACACAGAATTTAGTCATTTATTGATGGGTTCAGATCCAGTTTGTGCCAAGTGACGTTTTCCTCTGTTTTGACTCCTTTAATCACAGAAAAGTCTCTTTTAAAAAAAAAAGAAAGAAAAAAAAAAAGGTATTTTAGGAGAAATGTGTATTTGTCACAAAGTTAATACCGAATTGATTCCCTAAAATGATTCAGTAAATGATTCCCTAAAATGATTCAGTAAATGATTCCCTAAAATGATTCAGTAAATGCATCAGTGAATAAAAAGCAACTGACGTTACATTAAATGAGAAACACGTCGAGCGTTCACTGATCAATCTTTCAGTTTGCGAGGTAGTTTGAACTCTTCTCCCTCCTCTTTTTAGATCACTCTGGATGCTAAGAAGATCAGACTCCTGCGTCTGCCCGAGGGAAAAGCGTCTCCGTCGGCCACCAGACAGACTGTGTTCGAGGTGTGCGTCTGTCCCAACGGGAAACTCTTCTTATCACAAGCAGGAACAGCGTCCACCTGCCAGATCAGCAACAACGTCTGCCTCTAGACACTCTAAACACATACGCCCACAAAGCTACACACACACACACTGTACAAACACTCACTTACACACACACACACACACTCACACACGTCCATTTTAACCCCACGGACTGCAAAATCCGTTCCTCTGAAGACCACGACGAAGATAAGAACTTCATTGTGTAAAGAGTTACTTCAGCGCCAAAAAGAAGAACAGCAGAAACGTCACTAACGTGCGCCGGCGTTCACGTCACAACGTGCATCCGTTTTTCATTCGTCGAGTAAAGGTGAAGTGGATTATATCACGCGGAGAAAGAAACGTGCCGTGTTGTTTTTTTTTTTCTTTCAGTTTCAGGTCACTTCTTTCATTTTTGCTACTCGTCCTTCTCCGGTTGCAATATTGTCCGAAAACATCAGATAAACGTTTAGCGATTTAAAAAAAAAAAAAAAAAAAAAAAAAAAAAAAAAAAAAAAAGTCACACGGGACACTCTTGACCGGTGGAACTGATCGTTCCCACAATCCCTCCCCAAGAGAAATGAAAAATAAAAATCTAAACTGTGCTTGCACAGGGACCGACCTGCTGCACGCTCTCTGTTCGAAGAGGAGAACAGTGCCTGTGCCTTAGCTCAATGCACTCGTGGAAAGAAGAAGCACATCTCACGGACCTTTACTTTCAAAAACCTGGACTGGATTTCCAGTTTATTTCATTTTTGTTCCCCCTGAAAAAAAATATATATATATATATATATATATTTTTTTTTTTTCTTCAGTACAAGAAAGAAAAAAAAAAGAATGCAAAGGATCCAAATGACAATGATGCCAACTATACATCAAATTACTGAGGCTTTGCTTCTTTACAAAATTATATTTCTTTAAAAAAAAAATGTATTATTATTATTATTATTAATTGGCAAATTTTCTGTTCTGTAAATCCTCCTGATTGGCATAACATTTAAAAAAAAAAAAAAAAGATTTTTTAAAAATTATATATTTAAATAGAGATAATTTGGCCTTTGCGTTCTTCATTAGATGTGTGTGTGTGTGTGTGTGTGTGTGTGTGTGTGGGAAAAAGAAGGTTCTACCACTAGGGTTTATGTATTTTATTCTATTCTTGATCTTTTATGATAAACACCAGTAAACAAACCAGGAAGGTGAACCAAAAAAAAAACTAATAATAATAATAATTTAAATAATAAATCAATTAAAACATTTTTAAAAAGAGGGGCCTGAATGACTTTCGGTATCCTACAGCTCAGTTTTGCGGGTTGTTGCAGCTCTAACGCATACGATGTGCAGCTTTCTGTTCTGAGGATCCACTAAAACGTTCATAATGTCCGTACATGTGTTATGTGTCATGTGTGTAAGCTCACTGTGTCCCAGATTCTTTCATTCTTTTCATTATTTTTTTTTTTTACTTCCAGGCCTTGATTTACTAAGATCCAAAATAACAAGAGCTAATTTATAAATTGCCTGTGGAAATATTCGGCTTGTTGCAGGTCACCGAGGGAATTGCATCATATGCAAATTAGATGGGAGGAGTCGATATGTAAACGTTTGCATTCGACTAAAACCCGCAACACAGAATTCCCGTACTCCGACTCGGAAAAGCCGAAGAAAACGCTCCCTCGAGACCCCGAGTTCGGCAAGTGACATCAAATCAAAATGGCCGCTCATAGACTCAGCAGTAAACACAGCGAGTTATACTATACTATACTATACTATACTATACTATATACACGTATCAGCTTTAGATCAATCAATACACCGACATGTTCGCCTGTTAAATCCTTAACACTGACTCTACAGTTTAGTGTTACCTGGCTAACCTATTCGCTAACAAAAGACATCATGTAAGCGTCCATGTTTTTTTTTTTTGTTTTAATTTTATTTGTTTGTTCGGTCGAATGCAGCATTTGCGCACAGATCTCAAAGGAAGAAAAAAAAAAAAAAAAACATATATACACTCCAAACTCAAGCGTAATGCTGAGACAGATTGAAAAAACATACGATATTGCTAATCCTATACAGCTATAAACACATATTATCACGATATAGTTCATGTGAATGAAAATCTTTTCAAAGGTTCTGTTGAAATGTTGGTTAGAATCTTACACGGTATGCAGGGATAACGTCATCGTCAACGTCCCCCCTGCAATCTGAGGTCGGATTCGGAGAAAATGTCCGATTATTCTACTAAGGTATAATTTAGATCGACTTTCTTACATTATTACGATTTAGTAAATGGTAATAAAAGCAGAAACGGGCTCCTGTATATTTAATACCTGCTCTTCGTGTGACGATTTCTTGCGTGCGTGTAATCGCTGTTCCAAAAGCGATTTTCATGTTCAGTAAATTAAATTTTTTTTTTTTTTAAAAATCACTTTGTGGGTGTAAAATGAATCGATTATATTGTATTTTATTAAACACCAACCGATATTTCGCAGCGTCAGCGTGTAGGGTTTTCTTGTGTGTTATCAAGTGTGCAGATGTTCTTAGTCGATCAGGGCCTCTCTTTGAATTCCTGTTTGCTTGAATTCTTCATTTATTTTTTTGAAACTATCTGTAATCGTTAAAATAAGGAACGTTTCTGGTCGCCGTCTGTAAATTTGAACCGAAACAACTCTCGAGAACTACGGAATTTTTACACATTGTTGAATATTTTTTTATCCATTTTAAAAATCGGTTAAAAACACAACTCCTAATCCAATGTCTAGTAAGGCTCGTGGCGAAAAGGAATAAGAAACCTCAAGCTTTCACACCGTTCGACACTACGATATGGATTCACGAGGAGAGGATCCGATATTTGGCGATACGATTCGATTTAGTTCGATTCCTCCCACTGATAAGTGACTCACTTTGTTCAGAATCTGGCGTAGACCTGCTGTTAATTGGCAAATGACGACGACGACGACGACGACGACGACGTAGAGAAGGATCATTATTTATAAAGTATGTATTCATAAATCAGAATGATCCTTTTAACACGCCGTCCTTTTTCCGTAATCATCGGTTTACGATTGTCGCTCCGATTCGATTCGATTCGATTCGACTCGACGGCCGCCTTTTAAAGCACCGATCCGATTCGTTCGATCGCTACGCCCCTCCCGAGCTAATCAGCATTTCCGAATCAGAGATTTGGCATCGAGGAATCGCATCGTAGCGGGCGAATTTTTCCCAGTGAAAGAGCAAAAACACGTTTTACTAAACGAACATAACGTGCCCGATGTCATTATCACCTTTTACTCATGTGTGGAGTAAACACTATGGAAATGAAGAATGGCAGTTATGATTATGGGATTACGGCCGTCGAAGCCCCGAGCGATCGCCATCATCTTATTAACACGCTCCATTTGAGGAGTCGTTTAGGAGCTGAGACGTACGTAGATACAGGACGCTTTATAGAGCAAACGTGTTACAGGAGAGCTTACAGCGTATTCATTTACTTTTCTTTTTCAGGAGTAATTAAAAAACGTGATACTGTGGTGTGTGTGTGTGTGTGTGTGTGTGTTTGATTGCTGCGTTGCTACTACTTAAAGTAATTAAAAAACCCAACTGCCTGAGATAAAATCCAACTCGTAGCAAGCTGGAAGCAGGCAGGTCCTATTTTTCATAATAATTTTAATTGTGTGTGGAAGATTGTCTTTTTTTTTTTTTTTTTCTCTTCACTAACACGGTTGCTTACGTCGTTAATGAGAAGTCGTACGATAAGCAGGACTTGAGTTTTACGTCATTGTTTGTTTGTTTTTTTTAATTAAGACAACGTAACTGTTTGAGTAGAAAGATTTGGAGTGGTCATGAACGCATTAAGCATGATTAAATTCTTTTGATTACTTATTTGTTGTGGGGTTGGTTTGTTTTTTTAGTTTGCTTTTCTTTACTTACCTGACAGCTTGTAAGATCTTTACTCCTCCACAAAATATGTTATTCATGTGTCTAATTCAATATATACAATAATCTTTTAATATTACTGTCATAAATTGGTTGATTTTTATTTGTATTTTTTTTTTTTTTTTTTTTGAAGTGTTACAATTTTATTTTTTTTGTTATTGGATTCGCTGATGTTCATAACGTCCACTCTGGGGAAAAAAAAAAATTAAACCGGTGTGGCTCACTTTTTGTGAGAACTGAGATCTCATCTCAAATCGTTGATTGATTGATTGTTTTTGTTCCCCCCTCTACTATACATTGTTGGTTTGGTTTTATTTTGTTTTAATGGTCATGTTAATGAGGGAAAAAAAAAAAAAAAAAAAAAAAAAGGATCCTGGCACATTCTATGCAAAATGTAGAGAGCATTTATTAATGCGAAGAATTCTGTCCGCTGTCTGTACTAAATTTATTATACTTTATGTGTACAGTTTGTATTTATGAACTGAGTTGCAATCGAAACTGTATTAATAAACCTATTTCAAAAAAAAAAAAAGAAAAAAAAAGAAAAGTGTAGTGACGTCAACGAGTGATCGCCGAAACAAAATTTAATCAAATCAAATAAACACTTTGAAATTCACAAAGGACGAAAATGAAGAAAATTTGAGAAAAAAAAAAAAAATATATATATATATATATATATATATATATATATATATATAAAAAAGTTGCGTTGAATGAAATGGAGATTGATGTAGAACGACGCTACACTATTGTAGCAGGTTTGTGTTTGACTCACCCACGTACGATGACTCATCATCACGTTTTCACGTGTCCGGTTAAAGGCTCTGTACATGGTTCGGACAGTCATCGCAGACGTCACCGCTCACGTGCGATTAAGTCGGGTCATATTTTTTTTTAACATCCTTCTCAGCGATACGAACAACTCACGTTTGTTTTCTCATTTCTCGAAACCCCGTCAGACGACGCACAGGACGACTGTTGTGTTTATTGTAATGGTGTCTTTGACGCTTTTTTGAACAGGTTGAAATGGACTATTTGATTCAGATTCAGATTCAGTCAAAACATGTCGAAAGGATTCAGAATCGGAGTCGTTTTATTCACCGTTCACATTTACATGTATTGGGAACTGTTCCTCGGTGTTTGGTCACGACGCGTTACGCTCGACACGCACATCTCGGACGACACGACACGCTGACCCTCGTAATATACAAATCATCGCACCTGATATACAAATATTACACAATAATAACGGAAAGGGTTCGGTTTACATTAAAGTGGAGGTGAAAGTAGCAGCTGGATGCGGTTCGGGGTTATTAAACAGAGGAGAATTGTGATATATAATAAACAATAAGAATGATATGATATAGTTTGTAAAAACATTTAATGCAGATTGCTCATTACCGGCAGGTCAGGATTACTAAAGGGTGTCTAGACATGCTGGTTAATAACCGAAATTCCCAGTGGAAAGAAGCTGTTTCGATGGCATGCAGTTATCACGGAGCGGAGTCACTTTCCTAATGGTAGGTTTGGGAATAGGTCATTATCAGGGTAGGGAGGTGTCACTGATGATTTTCTCTGTGGTCTTGATAGTACGCTCCTCTTTTCTCAGAAGGAGGCTGCACTAAACCAGACAGTGATGGCAGACGTATACGATGCTTTCTATAATGGCAGAATGGAATTGCACCAGTATAACCCGGGCTAGACGGGACTTCTCCAACTGGCGTAAGAAATGCATCCTTTCCTGAACTTCCTTGTTGATGGATGGGTGTATGCATCTTACATTTGAGATCTCGCGTGATCGCAGTTCCCAGAAACCTGAACGAAGTGACGGTGCTCACGCATGAATTATTAAGGATGATTGCGGAGGGGGAAGATGTGCGTTTCATGAAGTCGACGTGCATCTCTGTGGTTTTAAGAGCGCCGAGCTCGAGGTTGTTCCGGCTACACCAGGAGGCTAGTTGTCGAACCTCAAGGTGGTACTCCGACACGCCGTTGGTGATGAGACCAAATCACAGTAACGTCATCTGCAACTTCGCAGACGCATCACTGAAGCGCAGTCGTATGTGTAGATTGAATATGAGGAGGGTGAGAGGACACAACCTCGCGGTGCTCCAGTGCCGAGCGAGCGGGGTTCAGAGACGTTCTGACCGACTCTCACAAACCGCTTCCTGTCAGTAAGGACGTCTGTGATGAGGTTCTCTTGTGGGAGGGCACTGAATGCCCTGCTTGACTTGAAAAACTGGAAGAAAAATCTATAAATATATACAACCTCTCATTAACTATATAAATGAATAAATGTGTGTGTGTTGCCCTGTGATGAAATATCCCACCCAGGATGTATTCCTGCCTCATGACAAAGTAGTCCTGGGAAAGTCTCCAGATCCACCTCAGTCTCGAAGACGGATGAATGAAAGAATGAGGGTAATTAATGACAAAAATGAAACTATACGATTCTTATACATCACTACACAATACATAGCACGAAGTCCTTGCTTTGTCCGTGTTGCTATGGTTTAATAAATAAATAAATAAATAAATAAACACTAGAATAAACGCATATTACTCACACATGACAGGACGGTATAATCACGGGCAACGATCAACACGCTTCATTAAGATCCGGTGCAAATCATAAATTGTAATCCAAATTATACCGTACACATGACAACGACTCTCGTCATAAACCCTTTTCAGAGTCACGCATCCCATCCGTGACAAGTTTAATTACCGTCCGAAGTTCAAACATAACAACTTTACCCTCGAGTCGTTTTAAATACGCAGAAGATTGAACACGAGTCCACAAATACGGAGAGCAAAGGAGCTTTTAGCGTTTAATATTTAAGATGGCAGACGGAGATCTGTTGCGGTGACATCGATTAGCATCTCAGATGCTAACCGCGAAGACGTTGACACGTTTTTTGCTTTGTTTCGTTTTTGTAAAAAGGTCCTACTTGCGTATAATGTGTGCTTTAAGACAGCACCGCCACGTGGTGATGATTTATTCAGGCTGCGCTCGCCACGTAATAATCAGTTTTAGCTCAAGTTCCCATCATGCAACTTTCCTTTTATGATTAAGTGTTGAATTGGAAAAAGGAGGGGTGTTTTGTTTTGTAAAACACGACAGGAAAAAGTGATGATAAATATTCCAATATATCTAAAGCTATAAACCGTGGAAAGCTTCACTGAGGCGTAACGTGACGTGACGTCAGTGAAACGTCACTGAGGCGTAATTTGTTCGCTGTGTGTATGTGTGTTTAAGATATATATATATATATATATATATATGAATACGTGCATCATAATCCTTTTACACGTTCTTCCGCTCCGTTGCTTCAATTTATTTCCATCGCGGTTTATTTGTTTGTTTTAACTGTTTCTTGCTACGAATATAAAACTGAATTAGAGGAAAAATTCCGACTAATCGGAAAGTTGGAAACGCTCATAAACTTCAATATAGTGCAGTGGCGAGCAAACGTTTCCTCTGGGAATTGTAAATGGAACTCATTTCGTGTTTACTAGCGACGGAGAACCCCTGAAACGCACACAGAGGAAGACGGAAAGACGATCCTGCATACGTTATGCGCAACGTCGGAAAATTAAAGGTCTGTACGCTTTCGAACGCCGGCGTAACTGTCCTAAAACACGGCAGGAATTTCACTGATAAACCTCGATCCTACTCCTTTACTTTTGGTCATATTTAACACTTTTACAATGTTTTAGTGAAGAATGGAAAAAATAAATAAATAATAAAAACGATAAAGAACGCCCCTTTATACGCACGTATACAGCAGAACAATCACTTTCATTTACTTCTATTAAACGTACAAAAGACTGAATAAAAACGTGGGAAAATAAGTCATACGTATTCATCCAGATCAACAATATCATTAAGCAAACTACCTATTTACCTTTCGGTCTAAATATCTAAATATGAAAAATTTTAAGTTGATACAAGACCATACCTATGGTGTTATATGGTTTATTAGCCATTCAGATAAATCGATTAAAATGCTGTCGAGGCACGCTAAATCCAAAATATCCACCGCAGTATGCACTCGCAATGAGCTTGGGGCAGTTTTGAATTATAAACACTTGAACAAAGTTTCATGTTTGTTTGTTTTTTTTTTTCCCCCTAAATAATTTAGAACTTGATGCTTATGACTGTAATAATTAACTTCTGTCACAAACATCTCCTGTTAATCTGTCTACTATGATGTAAACACATCTAACCTCTGCAACTCTCCAGCTGTGATCCTTGGAGATTTTTTGGCAACTCGACAGTCCTCTTCACAGTGCGTTGAGACGATACAGACACGCGTCCAATTCCAGGTCGATTCATAACATTTCCAGTTGACTGGAACTTCTTAATTATTGCCCTGATGGTGGAAATGGACGTTTTCAATGCTTGTGCTATTTCCTTATAGACACTTCACATTTTGTGAAGCTCAACAACCTTTTGCCGTACATCACAGCTATATTCCTCGCTCTTACTTATTGTTATGAATGACTAAGGGAATCTGTGGGGCCTGTGTGTTACCTCATATTTATACCCCTGTGAAACAGGAAGTCATGGTTGAACAATTTCCTGTTCCTAGTCACCCTGGTGTACTAAAAAAAAAGTCAAATATCAACGTGAATATACTTCCAATATATTTTACTCATATGAATTCATAGAGGACTCAATAATTGTTGCACACACATTTTAAAAAAAAAATAAATAAATAAACCTGTTTTAGATTCGCAATTGTTTGATATCCATGAGAGTAGAAAATTTTTGTAAATTAATTTTAAACATTTCTTTGCTCATATTTACCAAGGGTGCCAATATTAATGGAGTGCGCTGTCTGTTCAAATATCCATCTTGTCTTTAGCGAGTCTGGTTCTACTGTTGCTTGGTGCTGTATTTTTGTCATTCCCATAGGAAGTTAGCAGTTGTGCGTCACTCCGCCATCTTGTTATTGTCATCGCTAGCGCTGTTAATGGCGTTTACTCAGAGAAAACATTTTAACCGTCTCAAACATAAGGCATAACAAATCAGGTTTCACCTGTAGCTCCTAAAAACATAAGCGACGGCGGTATTAGCATGAACCTTTCACTGTTGCGTATACTTGTATTGTTGTGGCTTTATTAATGGAAACGAGATTATTAGATTATTACATAAAGGACAGATATTAACATGAATTTAACAACTCAGTTGCATGAAAATAACTCGCTTAAAAAGTGTAATCCGCATTCAGTATATTCTTATAAATAGCTAGCGGGAACGAGTTCATAATCCTGCCATTTATTTTTTTACAAATATTTTCCAGATAATAATAATTACAACCTCGCTATATTTCATCAAAAAGACGTATTAATTACTGCCTACTTCATGCGAATTCACCCTGTTTGTTATTCCACACAAAATAGGATTTTTTTTTTCATGCTAGTGATGATTACTCTACCAGTTCATTTTCTTTTCCAACCTTTTCATTTAATATTCTCGGTAATTACTAGGAACCTGTTTTCCTTGATAAAATTACATTCACTTGTAAAGATGTTTGCAATAAAGATCAGCTCTGACCCCCGCTGACCCGGCTTATTTAGCATTCAAACTCGTCATGGATTATGTATTCGCTGAACAGGTGGCTCAGTTTTCATGCAAATAAAAGTACTTACTCATTATCCAAAACGGAATTAGTATCGACGACCTCTTCCGCGCGCGGGAACCCGAACCTAAATGAATGATGTGATCTTGCAAACAATATCGTTCAAAGTAGTAGTTATTACGCTTTAATAGACATTTTAATAAAGAAATCTCGGGGTATTTTTTTTTTTTAATCACATTTGACGCAGCCGAACGCAATTCGAGAAAAGTCACTGTCGTTTATATTTTTTGTAAATTGGCTACATAGTTAATCCTGTTTTTATATTAGGATGTTATTTTACAGAAATACATTACAGCGTCTGATATCGACCCGGGTAAAATGAGTCAAAGGGAGATATTAAAGAGTCGCTAAAAATATTACAGTACCTCCTCGTGGAAATTTCAGCAACTGTGTTATACAGTACACGGGGGGAGGGGGGAGGGGGGTGGGGGTTGGGGGGGGTGTCGGGTACTTGCTGGCATGCCACATGTTCCAGATGTACGGTATCGGAGTTATAAAACGTCGGTGTGGGTGGTGGTGGAGATCCAAATGAAAGCTAATGAATGCGTTGTAAACATCGCCATGACAGCAGACATTTCTGAAGTGCCACGAATACATGAAGAAGAAAAAAATAATAAAAAATTCATCTGTCATCTGTCCAGTTTGGGTGAGTCGATATCGATTTTGACTTTCGCTCGAGGACATTTTTTTGGCAGGTTTCTTCCACTTTTAATTGAAGTAACATTCTGACTCTTTCACTTAAGTATAATTTCACGGGTACTCTTTCCACCTCTGAACAGGATAGAAGTGTTTCCTGAGCTGGAAGTGAGATTCAACAAGAACAACAACAACAACAACAACAACAAAATAAGAAAGAAAAATATATATTTATAGACACATGAGGATACCTCCCGGGGCTTCCTGGGGCAATTCCTAAACCATTTCCCAAAAGAGACATTACCAGCATGGTGACTGTGGATAAGGCAACACTTCAGAGCTCATCCGTCAACAACCTGAGATGCCTCTTGCTGAGTTCTGGATTGTGAAGAATATACAGAATTGCCCCAGCTTTGAATAAATGGTACTTGCATGCCATTTAGATTACCGTAAATAAATAATTATACGAATCATCCTTACTGCTGATGCAACATTTCTGCTAAGTCATTTAGGTAGCGATTTGAAATAGACCGATGCTTTGTAGCGCCGAAAGATTGACCTTCTCTCCGTTTGTATTCCGTGTAGAACGACGCTGCTGTTCTATAAACTGCCTTCCGATCAATACGTAGATTTCAGTTTGCTAAATTGAGACGAATTTGCAAATATAGGCAAGTAACGGCGTGATCTTTGAGCAGGACCGGTAATAATCTTAATACGTTTGCACTATACGGTATCAGTCTACTAACAGACATGTATTTTCAATGTGCGTTGTTTTCATTCTTCTCATTATGGGAGGATAGAGTGGTGGTGGAAAGAGCACAAAACACACCGACCCGAGTCTACGTAATGCTACCGTAGTAACGATGAAAGTAAAAGTAGCCATCGTGAAAATGACTCATGTGCGAGTAAATACGTCGTCCGGTGAAAAACTACTACCAATCGACTTTTGGACACGTCGGGGTCTGAGGAATGGATTTTCGCACAACGATGCTAACTAACCAAGTGAGCCGTGCTGAAGTGAACATCACCTCCATTAGCAACAGAAAGGTACCGGCTAGGTTTTTTTTTTTTTTTAGCTAGCTACTTTATGTTAAATCATACACGTTTCTAGCTATCCTTACGCATCATTATCATCCGGAGCATTACCTATAAACCGCAGCAGCACTTAGATATATTTTAAAAGTTTACTTTCATGCTGTAAAAACATCAAAATATCTGGCTAGCGCTAGTCTAGATCATTCCGCCAGAGTAGCTAATCGCTTACCTGTAGATCTTTCCGCAGGTTGGATGCTGAGCTGTGAAATTTCGAGATCGCCGTGGGTTTCGGCTCATGTCTATATCTAGATAGCTGATAAAGACGGTGCGTCCGGAAAGTATTCACAGCGCTTCACTTTTCCCACATTTTGTTATGTTACAGCCCGAATCCAAAATGGATTCAATTCATTATTTTCCTCAAAATTCTACAAACGATACCCCCATAATGACAACGTGAAAGAAGTTTGTTTGAAATCTTTGCAAATTTATTAAAAATAATTTAAAAAAAAACAAAACAAAACAAAAGAAGCACATGTACATAAGTATTCACAGCCTTTGCCATGACACTCAAAACTGAGCTCAGGTGCATCCTGTTTCCACCGATCATCCTTGAGATGTTTCTACAACTCGATTGGAGTCCACCTGTGGTAAATTCAGTTGATTGGACATGATTTGGAAAGGCACACACCTGTCTATATAAAGGTCCCACAGTTAACAATGCATGTCAGAGCACAAACCAGTAAAAGGCTGCCCGGCCTTTTATTCATTATTTAATGGATTAAATAATGAATTTAATCCATTTTGGAGTAAGGCTGTAACATGACAAAATGTGGAAAAAGTGAAGTGCTGTGAATACTTTCCGGATGCACTGTAAGTTTGAGATTAGGGATGCTCGTATGTCATCACTGTCTCGGACATTGCTGTAGAATCTCGGGTTGTTTTACTTTGACGGGAGATTGAATTATTTCAAATTTGCACGTACGTGCTCACATAGTCTGTTAATGGCGTACCAGGTCGAATTGAATGTTTTTTTTTAAATCTCAAGTAAAACTATTATGATTTAATTATACTTAAGAACTTCTGTTAGAGTGAACCACGTACTCGAGTACTGTAAGGCGTTACCACTAATAATAACAACTGATGCATATATTTTGAACATACTCCAAGTTGATATTAGTCTCTAGTTTTGAATAATCGACATAACGTCCTCGTATTCCATTCCTAATATTTTGTCCATCCACCTCTTTAAAAGCGCGCTGCTCTTCCGTGCCGCTCATATTTTATTCTTATTTAAATCGGTGTGTCTTTCAGCAAGCTGTGAGATGACAAAAACTGAAAAACGTCCTCAAAACCGAATCCACCACCCTCACCCTTCCCCTGTTCGGAAGAGCGCAGACACAGGCGCCAGCTGAGAGAAAGGAAAAAAACAAACAAAAAAAAACCAAAACAAAGGATGAATTAGCATCCCAATTAGCAGCAGTAATTAGAGGCGAATTTGGAAGAGGACAAGCAGACGGGAGCAGTGTGTTATTGCTGCATTAGTCCTGAAAAAGGAGTCAAAAGGGGAGGTGACTCACAAGCCCTGTATTATAAAATGGCAGCCATACACTTGCTATTCATGCTTCTTTTCATGTCTTTCTCCCCCCCTGCTGGGAGTCAAATCATTCTGAGGGGAAAAGAAGTCAGCCTGTGAAAGTTCCTTTCTAAAGAATTTGCATTCTTCGCTCTGCAGACTCCAAAATAATGTCTCGGATATACAAAACGGATATAATATAAGCACTTTCTGCATGCGTTTGCGTCAGCAGAAATGCGTCTCGTGTGTATGCCGACGAAACAAATGGAAGGTCTTTGGATTACATTTGAATGCGTGATCGCAGCCTTGTTGCCATTAGGGGGCAGAATACAATCTCAGAAGAACCACTTGCTGACTTTTTCTTCTTCCTCCATTTACATATTGGATATCGGTTAAAGGAATTGTGTGAGCTTTGATAAGATTAAAAAATTTTTTTTTAAAAATACGCCCAAAGGTAACGGTGTTTCAGGGTCACTGCCCATGTGGAGTGTATGCAATGAACACAGCGATATTGCCTGCAAGGTTAGCTTAGCAGGACAGTAACCCGATGAAGCAAAACGTTGAGGACTAATCCTCGGTTGTGTGCCGTACCAGTTAGCAGAGGTCTCGCCAGCTTTCCTGACACACACTAAGACGTAATATTCTCATCCCGGCGCACCGAAAACGCCTCAGACCGCAGCCAGTCGTTTTAAAATTTACTACAACACACTCTATACACAAGAGCCTCTGTGATCCCATAAGACATTATTAAGATGTGTAGAGGGTTTCCAGGCCATAAATCAACATAACAAGGTTATTGGACATTTTTGTTCGGTGCGAATGCAAAGCAGCCGTAATTATCTTCCCTGTATCATAGCAGGAGATCATGAAAGAACCCATTACTCGCTAAATGACAAGTTTGCCAATAACTTCATGCAGCTTTTATTGCTTTATCAATGACGCGTCATTTTGAAATGACGTTATGTTTATCTGTTTGTGTTCAGAGGCAGAGTGTGAGAAAAGCTGTTCGTTTGAACAGAACTTCCCGAAACCCTCATTACAGAACATAATCCCACAAGTTTGCTAATATCCGCCACCTTGAAGTTTAATCATTTCTAAAAGTGTTTTTGCTTTGGTATTGCTGCCTTTTCATTAAGATATTAAACCACTTTCAATAACAATCCAGATCGCCAAGCTCTTTTCTTTTTAAACCTATCCACACACACATACACCAATCAGCCATAACATGAAAACTGCTGACAGGTGACGTGAATAACGTCGATTTCCTGATTACAGTGGTACCTGTCGAGGGGTGGGATATATTAGGCGGTCGGTTCTCGAAGCTGATGTGTTGGAAGCAGGAAAAATGGGCAAGCGTAAGGGTCTGAAACAGTGTGATGCTCTGGGTAATGTTCTGCTGGGAACAGATCCTCGGGTCCTGGCGTTCACGTGGATGTTACTCTGACACGTACCACCTACCTAAGCGTTGTCGCAGACCGAGTACACATCTTCATGGTAACGGTATTCCCTAATATCACTGGCCTCTTTCAGCAGGATAATGCGCCCTGCAACACTGCAAAAATTGTTCAGGAACGGGTCGAGGAGCATGACAAAGAGTTCAAGGTGTTGACCCGACCTCCAGATTCCCCAGATCTCAATCCGATCGAGCGTCTGTCGGATGTCCTGGACAAACAGGTCCGATCCATGGAACCCTCACCCCGTAACTTACAGGTCTTAAAAAGGATCTGCTCCTAACGTCTCGGTGCCAGATACCACAGCACACCTTCAGAGGTCTTGTGGAGTCCGTGCCTTCATTTCCATAAAAGTAAAGTGCTCGCTGATAGTCATGTAGGCCAATTTATTTAAGCCATCTTCTCTGACGCACTCCTAACATGTCAATATTTGTGATTTGGAAGACATTAAATAAAATTCTGGGTCTAATAAACATCAACAAGGAGGTGTACTTTCTTGATCTTTCATTTTCCAAAAATGCCTTTGGAGTACGTGTGTAATGCAATGATATTTCCATTTATAGGATTTAGCAGATGGCCTTATCCTGAGCGACTTATATTTATTTCATTTATACTGCTGAGCATTTGATCCTTGAGCCTGGTTGGTTAGAAAGGAATGGAAACTTGACATGGAAGGACATTAGGTAGACGCCTTGAGAGGACCAACAGATTGTTATCTGACGTACGGTATACCGTGTAATAACGACGTAAATTACGCAGAACAACAGGATAAATCCAGATAGTATGAATATGTACATTGGAAAAGCCCCCAATCTTTACCATCCAAGCTCAGGGAAATTTTCTTCTGTGTAGTGAATACTGCAGAGTGTTTTTGCTGTCACTCTTTGAGCGTCCTGTAGCATAAAAAAATAAATAAATAACTTGTGCAAGAACTTCAGGGGAGTGTTTTTGTTGTATGTCTGGCACCCAAATCAGACGGTGTTCACGTATAGTGTCCGTCTTCGCAGTAGTGACATTTGGATTCAATTAAAACACGCATTTACAGTAAGTCTTCTTGGTTCTCGTTGAATGGATGGATGTCAAAATTGAAGACAGTCCTCTGTTTGCAATACAGATAGGATCATTCCTAAATAAAGACAGCTGGAAAGGAGTCTTAGTCGCTATTATCTCATTATACTCTGGGATCTTGATTCTAAATTGAGCTACACAGGGCTCTCAATGTCCTCGAAAAAGCCTGCGTGTGCCACTGTGCCTTAGCTGCATTCAGATCTCAGTGGTGTCCTGCTGCCTAATATAGCTTAGTCTTCAAATGTACCGTTTTTCCTCTCCTTCCTGGGAAGAAAAACTGTTTGATGACATGAATATCCAGTTCTACCCACTAAAGGATTCGCTGCATCACTATCAGTCTTCATTAACAGCTCAGTACGATTTAAATTCCACTGAAATACTAATTACCTCCTTTTAGCGACTAACGTTTTTTTTTAAAAAACGTTGTTATTTGACAGATATAACTCGAAGTTCTGTTGATTTGTTTACTTTTCTAGATGTTGAAGAATCGTGGTGCAGCGTGCTCACGGAGCCATTTCGCTTCAGGGTTATTATTATGCACCTAGTGGTCAAAAATGGGAACTGCAACAAGCACTAATAAATAGAGGCCCACTGGGGTAGGAATTGCACTGCCCCGTGCTCACTTTATAAATCTTCTCAGTAGAGGAGGAGCAGTGGACAAGGCGGTTACCGACAGGGTTGCCAGGGTTGCATTTTTTATGCCAAAATTGAGCTAGTTTAGAATTACTTCGCGGCCACCAAGATCTTCTTTTATAGCTGAATTAAATAAAATTTAAAAAAATATTCTGCAAACAAAGGCAAAGTACAAGTGCAGACAGTGTGTCTATGATGTACAGAACCATTTATTTTGTAAGATAATACTGCAAAGACTGGGGGAGAAAGGGGGATTATGGAGAGGATATTATCCGTAGATCAGAATGCGTGCGCACCACAGTGACCTTGTCTAAGAAAAATATGTCTCTCTTGACCAATGCCTGAAGTTTTTGGGGACTTTTGTATGGTTTTTTGAGATTTTATTTGTGATGGACATGTAGCTGACATCTGGCAACCCTGGTTAATGATATTAGTATGGAACACAGTTGAACAATACTATGTTTAAAACAATGCTATTTTTAAAAGCTCAAAACTGACTGCTAGACTGTAAATCATTATAAATTCGTTATAATTTAAAACATTCTACTCTGACTTCGGTCGTCCAAAGTGTGTTATTATAGTGTCACGTATATATCGGTCACATGACGAGGAAGTTCAAATTCAGGCTGTTCCTTACTGCATGGATATGGGCATGTGCTGTTGTGAAGACACAATGAGTTAAAGGAACAGATTAAATGAAGTGAAAGCGCGGTTACACGAAGCAACTTGGATGTTAAATCGAACGGCCATAAATAAAGCTCGCAAATCAGGAACTACTCAAACAATTAAATCAGGGTTCGCAATGTAATCATTCCAAAACATCTCGATAACAGATCTTGGTTTATGGGAACAGTGTTTTTATAACTGTTATACCAGATCAGTGTTGAATTCCTAAATCTGATTGATCAAACACCATCCGAGTCATTCGCAGGAAACCGAATGCTCCACGTAACTTAAGGCTAATAATATATTATATATTTTTAAACGTTATTCAATAAAGCGTTCTGTTGGGATATGCTTACGTAACATTTATAGAAGGAGTCTCCAGTTTCAGTAATTAGTTTGTTTGTTTTTGTCTTATTAACGTCATGAGAGACTGGTGAGGGAAAAACTGTTTAGAGCTACTATAATGTAAGCAGTAAGAAGAACTAACTTGTTTCAGGGAAATTCCTCAACATTTAATGCGTTATATTCCTATAACAGCACAACTGGTCATCTTTTATTCCTTACACAGTATAAGCTGTAGAGATTTTAGGACATTTTGGAATACAATACCATAACTCATGCATTATAATGTATGTATACCTTTAGGGATTATCATTTTATTTATTTATTTATTTATTATTATTTTTTTGCCATTCCTATAATTTGTTTCTTTAATACCAACTTTAGAGCTCATGAGTACATTCTGAACTTTTTTTTTTTTTTTTTTTTTTTTTTAGATAAAAAGATTTCGCAAGCAAGGTGCGAAGCGTGTGATTTGAAATTAGATGAATTATATTCAATAAGTATTCACTCCAGATTAGATTAGAGCAAGAAAAGAGGATTAAACATTTTACCTTTAGCGTAGCGGTCCTATTGCACCCGAAAACAAACAAACAAAAAAAAAACCAACTCATCTCAGTATATCAAAATGGTTCTCAAACAGATTCTTGGGTGCTGCCTAATACCGTATGCGAAAGTTTTAAAGGAGCAGTTCGTCATTTCTAGAGCAATCTCCAGCCTGTGAAGTGTGGCCTTGTCGTTAAGGAGAATTATATGGCTGTGTTGGGTGGACACCAATTTCAGACTGAGCTCGGGGCAGAGTGAAGGGGTGTGTCTGAAAATGACTGATGTAAAATGACCCGTGTAAACACAGACGAACGATCCGGACCGTAAGGCGGTTTTCGAAAGACGAAAAACACGCACAGAGGGCGTGGATTAAACCGTCGTCGCCGTTGTTTTTGTACCATGTTCTACGTATTTTCCAAGTTATTTGTACATGTAAGAAATTTTAAAAAATAATATGACCTGCTGATTGCACCTTTAACTGCCTTTTAAGGAAAAGAGGCGGAGCTGAGACGCTCTGAAGCCTATTTCCAGGCCAGGAAAAAAATGTAAACGGAAACAAAACAAACAAAAAAAAAAAGAACTAACTAGCCTGATCTGCTTCATGACAAATTTGTGAATCTACACTATCTTTGAAAACATTTATTACAGGTCTAGTAACACTTTTAAAAAAATTTGCAAACTGCACCTTTAATGAGATGTTAACAAGGACAGAATACATGTCCACTATCTGCCTTAATAAATAATATCTCCTAATAACAACAAAGCAGTTTAACCGCATGACAGAAGCCACTTTTCATACCTGATTTTGTACATATAAGGCCATGCCACTAGAGGGCTTGAGTGACTGATGATTACATTAAATCCTGCCGAGCTTCGGCGAGTATCATCACTTTTCCAAAGACTTCCTGGGATGAAAGGCTTGTTTGAATATGGCTGAAAATTAATTACAGCACCTGATGCAATCAGAACCCTTGCTGAGTCATAAAGCTATTTGTGGGATTTTATTTTATTAACTTACATGAAACCCCATCTGGCATGTAGAACAATACATAAGACACGTCCTTGCCTGTAAGTAGCTGGGTAGCAATATTGTGCTACTCACTGCAGGCTCTTAAATGCAGTGGACACTTCGGTGTAAAGTAACGGAAATGAAGATTAAAGATAAGTAGAGAGTCTTTGCTTCAAATAAAAGTCGAGCGTACGCAACTTCAAATCCATCTCACCTTATTTAAACACATATGGACGAAATAGAAATGAGATTTATTTGTATTTATGGAGTGCTAAAATTGCATATAAAGTGGTTTAAATGAACATATTTCACGTCATCCCGAGCTAGCGTAACGATAGGCTGCTGTTCAGAACAGAAAAGCTAGCATTTTTTTTTATTTCTTTTATTTTTTTTTTTATACATTAGTTGTATATAAAACTTTATTTGAAAATGTAACCAGCAGCAGTCCCACTGAAACGATTACTACTATTAGTAGAGTTAGCGACACCGTCAGCAGACGTGGCGAACGAGACTTTTCTTTTTTATTTCACGAATATATCTTCTGACTTAAAACACAAAAGCTCGTCAGGATGTAGATGAAACGCAAGAAGGGAAGCGAATTTAACTCGAAGCACCTTTAAGGCGAATATACAAATCTTCCTGAGCTAGCTAGACAGCTAGCTGGCGTGCTATCTGCGAGTCTGGCTTCTTCGGGATCTACGCATTTCTGCTAGCAGAGGAAAAATAAACAAATTATCGGGACATATTGTGTCTGAAACGTCAGTTACTCGACAGTATTTGATCATTTATTAAAATTAAAATAAACTGTTGTATAAAAACAACATCGCACTCGCAATTGTCCTCTAGTATTGAGTATCGGCATGGCTGTAATTATATCACAAATTATATTTACAGTTAACCCCATGTTAACACATTTTGGGCTGCTATATAACGATTAATATTATCTCCGAGGGTTTACGTTAACTTGGCGACATTCATTATTTGGAGGCATGACATCAGAGGATTTCTTCAGTTCGTTGTTAGCTACCATTAGCTAATGATGTTGAATTCATAATTCTAGAGTGTGTATATTATGGATGCGGATTATTATTTTTTTTTTAATCATTATTATTATTTTAGTATTTTGCCCCACTCTACAGATTACCACCCCAATAAAGTCATTGGATCTTACCTGGCCACCCCATTGTAAAAGATCTTGCTACGCCTCTGACTATAAAAAGAGAAATGTATTTCTCGTGTGCCATTAAATGTGTAGTAAATGCTTAATCATACTTCCTATGCCTCGGTTTATATTCAATCTGAGACCTAATGGTTTATTTTCAGCATTGTACTTGTACGCTAAAAATATCCGCAGCTTTTGTTTGTAAGAACCGCTACCCTCATTTGTTTATTTTTCACATTTCAGTCAGGTTGCAATTAGCATGAGGTGCTTGACTAATAAGCAGCTGTCAGCACAGAGGACCGCTCCACTTTTGCACTCGTGAAGGTGAAATACATGTTTAGATTTTGCTGTAATTGCCTGATTTACACTTCACCATTTAGTGACAAGTGGTAGTAACGTTAACCGTTCAGCGCATGTGTCTAAGAGAGCCATTTATTTATTTACGAAGTGCCATGCACTATAGAAATATATAACAATTTCCGGCTTGGATCTCTAGGGACAAGCTCTTTTCACGACAGAAATAGATGTACAGAATATCCTTAGTAACAGATGCTGACTGCTGAGCTGTATACTCGGAGCACAGACATATGTATAAAGACATATAAAGTGCATCTGTCTGGACGTCAGTGTTTAGCTGGTCTCGGGCCAAGCCCGGGGCACTTCCCTGCTAATCCAGTGAACCCCGGTGAATTTCTAATGTTCATACAGTGGCATTGCAGATTTATAAGCAGCTTCCCAAGTATTCCCCATTAAACCTCTGCTTTATAAGCATCTCAAGGGGTCTCAGCTCTTCATTAATTAGCTTGTTTTCATTCTTTGTACAAGAGCAAACACTTGACTATTCCAACCATTTGCTCAGTCATGTCACCATCTGTTGCAATGTCTTTCTGATGCGAGGAAGATTGGCTCGCACGTGAAATTACAGTGCATTAGGTTACACTAAACAGGGGTAATTTAGGCTTACGTTTACATGTACAGAATTTAGCACATATCATACTAACTCACTAGGACAGGGACTAAGAGTACCATCAGTCTAATTAGGTTGTTGGTGGAGGTTAGTACAATCTGAAAAGAAAATTCAGGACAAAGATTTAGATAAACAAAGTGCTAATTCACCCCGTCCAGAGTGTACCCCGCCTTGTACCTGATGCTTCCTGGGATAGGTTTCAGGTTCCCCGTGACCCTGTAGGATAAGCGTGGAAAATGGATGGAAAATGGATGGATGGAAGTGCCAAAGTGCATGGTGATGATGTAGGTCTTGAGTCTTTGTAAAAAGATGGCCAGGTGACTGTCATTCCATCTGGGAACCAAGATAAAGAGGAGTCTTGATACAAGTCCTTTGTACCTTGAAAGATCGTGGGTCTATTCAAGCCATTCTAGAGGTTTGGAGGAAGCTTGATGCAGTGTGTGTGATGAGTGCTTTAAAGTAGGGGTGTGATCGACTGTTTTCGGCTTTGTAGTTAAGCATCGGTTTTGTAAATGCAGGTGCAGGTGGCTACAGGAAGTCAGTGGAGGGAACCTAGAAATGGGGTGGTGTGGAAGCACTTGGGGAAGCTGAAAACAAGTCATGTAGTGGCATTCTGGACTGAACAAGCACCTGAGTGGATTCTGTGGATAGAAATGAACGAATGCTTCTGATGTTGTAAAGGAGAAACCAGCATGACCAAGTCAAATTAATGGGATGGATGGTTGTCCATGGTTACGCCAAGGTAGGACAGTGGTGGCTCAATAGTTAAGGCTGTGGGTTACTGCTCAGAAGGTTTGTAGTTCAAGCCCCAACACCACCAAGCTGCCACTGTTGGGCCCTTGAATTTGATGCAGGCGGCTACAGGAAGCCAGTAGAGGGAGATGAAGAGGGGTGTGACATGGGTTCTCTTGGGCTGGTTGAAGACGAGCCCAAGAGAACCCACGTCACCCATAAACCCATGTCTTCTTCTTAAGGTGATGTTCAGTGAAGGTTATGATGAGATCTGAGAGTTGTCCAGGGAGATCACAAGATCTTGACATGGGGATGCGTCTCTAGGGATGTACAGCAGTCCATAAAGATCCATGCGGAAACACAAGTGTCTGAGGAAGGGCAGGAGACGATAAGTTGAGTATTGTCAGCATAGCAATGATATGAAAACCAATGTGATGATATGACCTCACCAAGAGAGCATGTATAGAGGGAGAACAGAAGAGGACCAAGCACTGAGACTTGTGGGACCCAACTGGAGAGTCTTCATGGAGATGTGGATCCACACCATGTCACCGGATATGACTGTTCCTCCAGGTGAGAAGCAAACATTCCCATGCTCGACCATGAATTCCAATACTCATGAGGGTGGGCAGGAGAATCTTGTGATTGGCTGCTGAAAGGCTGAGGAGGGTGAGGACTGCTGACACTTTGGTTGATCTAGCTCATTTTCTCAGTAATGGATACGAGAGCAGTTTCTCAAACAAGCGAATAACTTTGATTTTGATTATGGTAGGTTGCGATTTCCACCAGACCCCAGATTAGACCAATGTGGGGGGGGAAGAAACATGGGTGTAACGTGTAAATCCAATCTCAAAAAATAATATATCATCATCACTGAGCATCTCTAATCACATATCTGTAGACCAGCAATCACTTAATAAGTGCATCCTAAAACACTGATGGATGATTTCACACTTAATGTCTTGTAATATCACAGCTTAGCTGGCAGGTTTGAATTTGCAGAAGTGGCACACACCCAGAAGGACTTCTTGCCAACATAGTGCCAGTTGCAAAGACTGCTTATTATTCATAGAGAATGTATGTAAATATGACCAATGTACTTGTTGGAACTTGTGCATTGAAAGGTGATACCTTTAAGATTTGGGTTTGTTTTGTTTTTTTTTCCTTCCTTCAAATCATGTCTTCTTCCATACTAAATGCCTTTGGGTACCTAATACATCACAGGGAAGCGCTATAGGTTCCTGCAAGCTTGCTCTGAAATGGGAAATGTGGTCAGGCATGTGAATGAGAATTTACCCATGTACTCAGTTAAAAACCTAATGAAAATGTGATTTGTTTTTCTCAAGAAGACATAAACAGCTTCACACTCTGGAATTTGAAGTGATGGGTTTGTTTACATCTAATTTATTGTTTACACTCACTGATTCTTAAAAGATAAGTCTTTTTAAGATCCCACATGTCCTCAGTTCATCCATCACACCATTTCATGGGCCAAGCCAGCATGTTGTTTTTTTTCTCCCCAAAAAAATCTCATTTAGAGCATTATAGTGGTTTGTTATGTCTTTGGCTTTTTAATTCTTATTTTGAGGACGTGGGAGTGGAAAAAAAAAAAAAACCCAAGATGTCAGACTTAACATGGACCAAAAAAGGACAAATATTTAGGGGCTGGAGCAAATCGGATCACAAGTGGCTTAAAATGAAGAAACGTGAATATTGTTATGGACGGACCGGCCCTAATAAGTGTCTATGAATATCTTACGTCAGTCTCTAGGCTAGTTATAGTGTACAGAGCCCCACCATATACAGTATATCAGCCATTCAACAAACGTTAATCTTCGTAAAGTTCTCATTTACAGCTCTGTACATTTTAAATTCCATTCAAATGATAATTACCTATTTACAGTTAGAGTGACCAATTTTTTTTTTTTTTTTTTTAAATATGTTGCTATCTGACAGATATAAGCCAGCGGTTAGACGCGTGCCGCAAACCTGACATGCTAATGATAATAAAATGGGCTAGTCCAAAAAATTTCAAAAAGGTCACCAAGATTTTATAGCAAATAATCAGAATTAAATCTAATAAATTTCTGCAAAAGTGCAGAATAGTGTGTCTACAGAACTATTTCTAGTGTAAGATATATTGCAAAGATTGAGACAGGGAAAGGGGGAGTATGGAGATCACGTCAGAAATGCGTGTGCACCACCGTGACCTTTTGTGTGGTTTTCGAGATGGATATAAGCTGAAACCTGGCAACCCCGGTTAAAATGATATTAGCTTTTCAGGAAACACATCTGCTGTTATACAAAAAAAGATACTAGATTTAAAACCGCTCAAAAGAAACATCCAGAACGTACGCTGGATGACAACGTTATCGACTCTCAACTGCTTATTACAGGATTACTCTAAAACTGCACTAGGTAGTAGCCTAAAGCATAAGTCAATTGTGAAAGCCTTTCGACTTTCGCTTGAGGCTAGGTTATTATTAATGTAGTCCTGCAACACCAAAATCTATGGTGACAAGACGTGCTGTGTATGCGTAATGGAGAATCATCACATCATTCTGAGACCGAAGTGAGGCTAGAATGTGATCTGTAGAATATGGGATTTTTGTCATAGCGTAAACCACATCACCGCAGCTTGCACAGGCCTGGAGCATTAACCAAGCCCCCGGAGGTGCAGTAGAGAGTTGCAAATCAGGTAAAAGGTGTGAGCCGATGACCCGCAGACTTTGCTGACAATGCAGCTTCTCTCACTTTGAAAAGTTGCTGGGCAGGGGGCACCTTTTGTGCGGCGTGAAGATGGCTGAATTATTTAAAGCCTGTGTGGAGCCTCTTCGCAGCCAGCGCTGCTTCATACAGAGAGCCCATGACCTTCATCAAACTACACATATCGTACACAACAACCATGCAGTCTGTTTATTCCTTGAGTTCTAGCGGTTATTAAAAACGCTAGCCCGGATCACAAAAGCCCTGTGGGTGCGAGTCATGTTTGCAAGCCAAAATATGGCAACTATGCACTCTGTTTATCCCTCTAGTTCTAGCAGCTTATCAAAATGGCAGTTCAAAGAACAAAGTTCTTTGCACACTGTGGAAATCATATTAATTATGCTATATTGTTTACTGCGACAAAGCGTCGAAAAGTAATATATGACCACGATAATGCTTAAAACTATTTTTCACATAGATTGCCGGGTGAGACGAACAGCAAGCTTAGCACCCACAGATGGAGCCGCCATGCAGGGAGAGAGGCGGAGGCATTCAAATGGATGCAGTTCACACCATCACGGTGCTCTAACTGTGTCCAGATGAAGTGTTTTTCGAGTGCAATTAATGGCAGTCAGCAGGGACAAACAACCATCAGGAGAGACGTGTATCACAGCCTGAGCTCGAGCAGCAGTTTGCGAGAACACCATCTCTGGTTGGACGTCAGCACGGTGGAATGAGGGGGGGAGAAAGACGCACAGCAGAAGATCTGGGCTTTGTGACACACTTCTGGCACAGCATTCGGAGTCGCCAGTTATGGAAAATGCATCCCAAAGGAATTCACGGTGCTACTTGTGCCAATCCGGAAAACGGCTAAGCCTTTTCACTGACAGTGACTAGGCAAGCATGCCCATGTGCGCACACTTCTTTACGGGAATTGATGGAATGGTTAAACAATAATATGGTGATTGCTTGCATTCTTGGCCAAGTACAGCTCGAGCTAGTATGACTCATATCTCGCATAAAAACAGCTGCTGATACCTTTAACTGAAACACTCTTGTGTTGTAATGGATGGCTCAGGAGAGGATTCCAAAAGCAACTTTCATGTTCCGATCAAAGCCGATGTCGGTATTGTTAAGATAATTATTGAATAAAAAGCTCTGAAAAGACGCTTGCACAATCTTCTTGTACAGAATGCAAGCCGCCGATGCTGGTGCAAGTACTGAACTGAAAACAGGAATTCCAGTAAGACTGTCAGGAAATAAACAAATAGTTTGTTGATCTCTCTCTCTCTCTCTCTCTCGCTCTATCTCTTCATTGTGGGATGCAAGAGGAGTGCTGGTGCTGAGAAATCTTGCTTGACTCCCATATTAGTTTTCCTATTTGATTTGCTCAAGATATTTATTATAGTCCCTAGTGTATAAAATAGATTTTTTTTATCCAAGTTAAAACCTGTACAGGAACACTGCCAGGGGCACGTCAAATAGAACTGATTTCAAAGTAAACGTATCCCGAAACCACGACCGCCTGCTAGCAATAAACTGCAAAATCCGGGCCTTGAATATGATGTTCGTGCATATAAGCACAGCTACTGTATATATCTATATATTTTTTTTTTCTCCTAAAAGATTTCTCACTGCTCAACGAGCTTACTGAGTATAGTCTGGTGATTAATGATTAACTTTGTACCTGTAATTCCTTTAACAAGCCCATCAAAAAGAAGGCAGTCCTGCCCAAACGTTTTCCCCTGTTAGTGAGCAGTAAGTGAAGATCGTGAGTCTGATCAAAATGAAGAAGAAGCAGCCTGTATTTCTCACATATACATTACAGCACAGTGGAATTCTTTATTTCGCATACTCCAGCATGTCAGGAAGTTGGGGTCAGAGCGCAGGGTCAGCCATGATACAGCGCCCCTGGAGGAGAGAGGGTTAAGAGCCTTGCTCGAGGGCCCAACAGTGGCAGCTTGGCAACTTCTGACCTTCCGATCAGTAACCCAGAGCCTTAACTGTTGAGCCACCACTTCGTCTGCCAACCCTGAAATCAAAGATCGTTCAGAAAACCAAACTTTGATGATTTTAACGTCACAACATGGTCTACTGAATTTGTCAGTACGGAATGCATTATATGATTCATTCGCAGTGAATCGAACACGTTAAACAGGCTTGTCCAAGTAAGGAAGCTTGTGAACACAGCACAGAGTAAGCCAAATCAGCCTGAAAGTGAGAATAGGGCCAAAGCTGTTGAAAAAAACGACATGGGACAGAGGTTACTTGTGCAACCACAGAGAATGACATAAAATCATTCAAAACAACAAGAAAGCTGAGGTTGACAGCTCAGATGAGGGAATTAAAGTAACTCAACGCACCACGCGAAACGGGTCACATCCCGAAGAGTCCGATCATAATTATGAGGATATGGAGTGTTTGTAAGTAAGTCCCAAAGTCCAGTTGATCCAAGCGCCACAGGAAGTAGAAGTAAACGAGTGCTCTCAGACCGAAAGAGCAGCATAAAAATCAAGCGTTTCTATTTTTGATTTCAATCTCTGCCTAATATTTCGGGTGTGGAAAAGGAAAAAGGCTGAAAGACTACCATTGATGAGATTGATGAATAAACCAGAGCAGTACCATTATTATTATATATCAGCAGGACCACTGTATAAAGTATGCCGCAATACTGCTGAAGAGAAACTCACACTGATGACTGAAACCACACTCGGTGACTCTTTTCAATCAGGGCTATAAGTACAGGATAAGTGCTGGTTACTTCGGTCCAGACAGCTCAAGATGATAAGCACAGGTACAGACTGCTGATTTGTATTTGCATTTGTTATTAACATATTCTCCCTAAACGCTGGTCCAGTTTGTGCATTCGATTCTTTGCAGCGTTGCCTGTTCAAAACCTTTTCACAGGAAAATTAGTCATACACGACAGGAATCTCATTCCACACTGAGCAGAAACGCTGAAATCTACTGTATAATGACATCTAGAGTGACATGATTGTATTGATTTTGTTGCAGGGAAGTTTTTCCACCATAGTGAGACAATACACCTGGGTCAAAACCAATACCGACATGATCTCTCATGATGTTCAAAGGCAAAGAAAGAAACAGAATTTCCCATAGTTGTCCACCTGTCCTGATGTCAGACCACTGCAATGTTTAAATTCCAATTTCCCCATCCACCGACCAAAATACAACCTTCACACTGGCATGTTAATTGTAGTTTTCTCCAAGAAGACCTGCTTTATCACTATTTTTTTTTTTTGGAAGGCCCAGACAGACAGAAAGTCACAGTTTAATTCCATCAGTTGATGGTGTACACAGCAGTAAACAGCACAGGGGGAAGAAAAGAAAAAAAAAAGAAGATATTAAAGGAAGACACTAAAGAATCAGAGTGATGAAAGAAGAGCTGCTCAAGAAGACAAACGCTACTGCCAAAAAGCCTACTGGATGAGAGAGGACGTGAGGGACTGAGCATTAGAAAAGGCAGCCGAAAACTCCTAGATGGCAGAAAGATACCAGATAAACAAGACATTATATCAAATCCATTGTCACTGAATGGAAAAATATATATATATACACAGTCGAACACTGTGACAAGGCAACAATGGACCATCTACTACAAGTTCTGCTACATTTATAGTGTAGACAGGACCGAACTGGAGAGCTTTGTGTCATTTAATGGACTCACTTCCTCGGCTCAAGAGCAGTTTACTGGTAAATCACCAGGACTAGATGGACTGACTGGACTAACAGGTTTAGAAAGGTCCCTCTGGCCTTTAATTAGCAAACCTGTACTCTGTTTTATTTATTTATTTATTTATTTTTAAGTATTTGGCCTTTCGTGATGCTGCAGAAGGACACTGGTGATTCTCCTCCCTAAGAAGGGAGATCTGGGATGTTTAAGAAACTGGTACACATGGATATTAAGATCCTCTCCAAGCCCTAACTAACTGCTTGAAAATGGTGTTGATAAATCATTATCCATGCTGAGCAGTCCTAACGCCAGTCCTGGAATGCGCTTTGCCAATTTGCTTTAAGATCTTAACACAGGATTCGTTTCACTGGATCGAGAAACAGCAATTGACGGGGTTAAGTCTTGTTAAGACTCAATACCTTTGGCTACAGCCCAAAGTTTGTCTCATACATATGGGAACTGTTAAACACTGATGTTTACAGACTACTGAAAATAAATGGAAGCCTGATCAGACCCTTTCAGGTCATTAGAGAAATACTAGCCTCTGCAGTACTCACTGTGAAAGAACTGCTGATTGCCTCCAGAAAAGAGTTCCATGGCATTTCAGTCCCTTGCCCCAAAACCCAAGATGAGGTGGTGATGAAATAAACAGGCTATGCTGATGAGATCACAGTAATCATCAAATGAAATGCAGACATGAGACACATAAATGAATAGCCCCAGAAGCGCCAAAAGATCCTCATATTCTTCCATCAACTGGAACAAATGTGATTCCCTGGTAATTGTTGATTGGCTCAAGGAGAAGAAACCCCAACTCTCCAGAAGTGCTCTTGGAAGCAACTTTTGGAAACAAAACAAGTTTTGCTATTTTTTTTTTTATTCAGTGCTTCATAACCGGAGGTTGTTTAAGGTGATCAAGGCAAAAGATACCAATTATGGTCTAGAAAAGCCTTTGTGGGGGCATGGTGGCTCAATGGTTAGCACGTTTACCTCGCACCTCCGGGGTTGTGAGTACTCCGGTTCCCTCCCCCAGTGCAAAGACATACGTTGTTGGCATTTTGAAATTGTCCGTAGTGTGCGATTGTTCCCTGCGATGGATTTCTACATCCAGGGTGTCTCCCGGCTTGTGTCCCGAGTTCCCTGGGATAGGCTCCAGGCTCCTTCACAACCTTGTGTAGGATAAACAGTATGGAAAATGGATGGATGGATAGGAGAGCCTTTGTATTCCATCCTATTTTCCAGAACAGGACTGACCAAGATTGTTCACTTGTTTGATGAGTGTTCAGGGGAACGGCGATCTGCACAGACACTGTCTGAACCAGCATGGGTCGGATCGGTGAGAGCAGCAGGACAGCTGCTTAATGTGCTAAAAAGCCTCCAAACTCGTGTGATATTTGTATTCAGCTCTAGCTGGCCGAGAGGCTTGTTGCAATTTTCTAACGCCGTATGAGAGGGTCAACTCCACTCATTTACTGATGTTGACAGAGGTGCCATTTTCATCAAAAGGGTCTTATATAAAGCATTATATAAAGCATATCTGTGCACTTTGGAGGCCTAAATTCACAGACGTGACAGCAAATGGAGGATTCATCCGACTCTCCGTCTTTGGTACAGTAACTTATACATTCAATTCTATTTGTAATGAGCTTTTAACAACAGACGCCGTCAGAAAGTGGCGTCACAGAAATCCCAGTAGAACATTTAAATGTAATTTTATCACTATCTAAGAGATTATTGTGTGAAGACCCACTATCCAAATGCCATGGGGATCTTCAGTGGAGGATCGTATGCATCATCACAGCCATCGATAACATATCAAGATTACGCAGATGTTTTCCATATGTTATGTGACATGTTCTAGACTAGATTCTCTATCTGATCATAGTGCTCGAGTACTCGAAGTTTCTTATGCAAAGGCATTCCTCCCATCATTAGCAGAGCACACAGTTGAATCCTGATGATGTCATGGCCATACATGGCTGGGTGTCCAGGAGCGAAATTGATCATGCTGTCCAGGTGGAAGGGATGGCATACTCTCTTCCATCAATCAGACCAGAATTAGCTAATTGTGCGAACTCGTGTGAAGAAGAGGAGAGATTTTGCGTTTTCCTCAAAGCATATTATGATGCAGCATGAGCAGCAGTTCGGAAAGATGCAGTGCTGGCTTCACAAGTCTTTGGGGTTAGCTGTTCTGTGATGGGGGAGCTGGCTAAAGGGTGAGATATGGCAAGTGACCAATTTTGGAAGAGAATAGGTGGGAAAAGGGATAAATGTGCTGACTCTCTCTCGCTCTCTCGCTCTCTCTCTCTCTCTCTCTCAGCAGCGTCCAGATACTCAAAGACAACGTGGATTGACGTATCTCTCCTGTACCTCATCCCTTGGTTTGGCGTAAACACTTTCACTTGTTAAAAACACAGAGGCTTCTGCTGCTCGTCAGTGTGACTGCAGGAATGCCCCGAGTCACCAGAAAGAGAAAGCCAGAAGGAAAAAAAAAACGTAGCAAATCCATTGACTCAAGCGGTCACTGGCTCTAAGGCTGACTCATCACAAGTATCGATTCTTTCTACATGGAGCTTAGGTGTTTCTGAAGTGCCCATTAGACTTGCTGAATTTATTCCAAATAAGATAAGCTTTGATGCAACATGGAAAAGGGAAAGTATGTGCATCAATTTGAATCTTCCACCCATGGACGAGAACCATTCAGAACCATAAAGTCGAACGCGTTCTAATCTGCTGCAAGGTGTACTAGTGTGGCCTAAGGGTGAGCTTTTATTCCAGTTAAATACCACAGGATTTTAATGACCAGGAAGGTTTGACGCATGCACAGCAAGCCGCTCTAGCAATGAGTTTGACCTCAATTACAAATATCAATGAAATGTTAAAAGATCTGTCGAGCCACCGAAAAGTCCTGCTAAGGTCATGGTCATCAAGGACTTCTTACAAAAGGCCACTTTTTATAAAAAGGTTACATCTAGCACTCTGAAGGGTCTTCGGTTTGTCCTTCTGGGTGAAGAATCCAACAAGAGATAGTTTTGCAATTTGTAGTACCATTTTAGATAGACAAAACCTTTGAGGAACCTTATTTTGCTTACCCGTAAGAGAAATGGTGGCTCAGCGAGTATGGATCTGGGTTACTCTGGGATCAGAAAGTCAGGAGTTCAAGAACAAGAACCACCAGGCTACCAGCTCCTTAACCCTTTCTTCTCCAGGGGCACCATACCAGAGTGACCCTGCACTCGGACTCCAATTTTCTAATAATCTGGGCTGTGAAATGAAAGAGTTTCACTGTACTGTTTATGTATTTGTGACAGTACTCTTAATTTCTATCAAATTAGCTTTTGAGTTAGCGCAATCCATGTTTATCTTCAAACAGAAGGGGTTTTTTTTTTTTTTTTTTTTTTTGCACTTTGCAAATAAAATAACATTCCTTTACTCCAGCTTAGCGGAGACAGTTCGCCAGTATAAGCGGATTTCACTGTATCATCAGGATTTTCACCATCCAGAAACGCCCCAGTCAGCACTTACTCTTCCGCCAAGCATGCTTACCCATTCCATTTGCTATTTCAATGATCTGTTTCTGAAATGAGGAACTTAAAGTTCCGACTTCTTCTTTCGCTACTTTGTGTTCCATCTTATTTTCATGAAAGTAATTGGTGTAAACAGACCCTGAATTATTTGTAATGCATCCCAGATACGCTGTTTACTTTTACTTGAGATTGGTGTACTAAGAAATACTGAGTAAGACTGAGTTTCTTTGTTTTTCCCTCCATGCCCCATCTAGAAAATCACACAAATCAGGAGTTAAATGAAACATCAACTTTTACCGTTTGCCCAGATTGTTGCCGTGCCTAGCTCCGGTCTTCTGGGACCGTATTCGGAGCGGAGTTACATGTGGCGTTAATAATGAAAAACACAAGCTGGATTTCAAGAGTGTCCAGATATCGGAACGTGTGTTAAGTTATTACGAAATGGAGAAATGAACTCTGTTGTGAGGATTGTTTTTCTTCCTGCTACGTAGTCATAGAAGAGCGCATTCTTGCTGAAAATATAAACTTTAAAAACACCAAATGTTTATTTGCAGCAGCAGCAATGTCTGAGGCAGTGAAGACAGATGAGCATCCCTGACCCAATGTATCACCCGTCTTCGGGCGTGACGATGATCCGCAAATTATAGGACGTCGTCATTTCGCAGCCCGACATCTAACCTGTCGAAGCATGTACGGGTAAGACTACAGGTTAACTAGCTGAGTGAGCTCGACTAGCGCTAGCCAGTCAATGTTTTACAATAGGAAAGAAAACGTCGATGAAATATATCTATATAAAAGTGCTGCTACAGCCTGTAGTTAACGCTCAGGATAATGTGTAAGGGGCGTCTTTACTAGATAGCTAGCAACATGTATGAATTCATAGGAGTTAGCTAACATACATACTGTTAGCAGTACCTGAATCTCCAACAGCATTTGAATAAGTTTGGCTACTTTTCTTTATATACACTGGCGATAATGGAGGTGGTGTTCTCACACACACACACACACACACACACACACACACACACACACACACACACAGAGAGAGAGTCTGTAATTATACTTCATTCCACTTTTCTCACATAAATGGAAGAAAGCCTCAGGAGAACAAAGCCATTATCAGCTAAATTAATTCTTGCCAGTAAGAGACACACCACTGATGGGGAAGTTGATAAACAAGTGAGTCTTTAGGGGCGTAGAGACATATTAAACTGGAAGGTCTGTTCACACAACGAGAGACTCCCATGTATTATATCTGTGTATGTATAGGCAGGACAGTGCGGTCAGGTGTATTTGAAGATTACTTATTTTATAAACCTCTCTCCTCTTTGCTAAACGTCCCATGATGCAAGGCTCACGTGCCTCCATAAGCGTCTCTTGTAAATATTTGAAACAGGGCTGAGAAACAGGACCTCCCAATATGAATTATGCATTTTTTAAGATGGACTTTCCATCCATTTTCAGTGGAACGTTCATAAAAGGTGTTTCATTTCCTATACACCAATTAACGTTATTAATATAGTCAGACTGGTTCATGGTTCATCGTGCTTCTATATAACGTCTGGCGTACATCGAAAATGCCTAAAAGGTGTCGTACTTATAATTGTACAGATCACACGGTGATTTCATTTAGCATATTTTCGGATAGTAAACCTATAACATATAAAAAAAAAATAAAAAAAAAACACAATATGAGAAAGATTAACTGGTACTTCATGCATCACAGTTCAATAAATTCCCAGACATGATGCTCTTAAAATCCAGTAAACTAAAACGCACATCAATCTGCACTCAGCATTTTTATGAATTTGTAAAGAAATGCCTCCTTGGAACCAGCGTTGTAGCTAAGAATCCTGGGCTTCATTAATCTATATTGCTCCGAGTCGCACATCCATTTAAAAATCAATCATTTACGAACAATAAAACACTATGAATGCGGATGATTTATATTTATTTTGTTTCACAACAGCTACAGATATTATCGTCCTCGGTGTAATGCTGTTTTAAATTGTCTCGTGATAATAGAGCACATAACGCAATAGTTTTTCGACTGAGAAAGTAATTCAGCAAGAGACTGTTGCATGTATTCCTTTTCAAAAAACAAACAAAAAAAAAAAAAACAAGTAATCGGGGAGGAGCTTCGAAAAATGCTATTCGTGTATGTAAAATTTCAACAAAAGCAAACACATTATTCACCGCATAAGATTACGTTTTAATCCTTGATTAATAAAACCAAACTTAACCATTTTTCTCATGAGATTATCATCCTAACGTGTAGTCTTTGTTGTGTCCATCATTCCAGAAAGAATTCACCAAAAACAGGTGTTCAACCGTATGTACATCGTCCTTACATCTAGCGATTAGATTAACTTTACGTTATATTAGGACAAACCAAGATGGCCGACTTCTTGCGGTTAGAAAAACTCAAAATAGCCTAACTATAGATACAAATACACTTTTTTAAAAAATAAAACGTTCTTCAGTGGTTCTTTACAGCAACATTCTTCTGGTCGAGAAGCATTTTTCATTGGGTTATAGGCTTTTTGGAGATTAAAGAAGTTCTGTATGGTTAATTATAGGCTCTTCAAGGTATCGTATCATCTCTTAACAGGTTAGAGTGAACCCTAGAGTGAGGTTCTTTGTGGGTCTGGAAAAGGTTGTCCTGGCATCATTCTTAAAAACCTTCCTATGTTTCTTAAGGGTTTTTTTTTAATTATTATTATTATTTAGAGAACTTATGATAACATGCTTCCTTGTGGCACTGCTACTGTATGAAGAACCATTTCTGGGTTCTTTAAAGCACCAGTGAATAGATGGCTCTCTAAAGAACTAGAGTAAAAGATTCTTTGTGCAACTTAAAATGGTTCTCCTCTGGCATCAGGCTGAAAAACTCTTTCTGGTTCTAACTGGAACCAAAATGTTAGAACATGTTAGCGGTGGGAAGGGTGGGGGGAGGGGATTTTTATTTTGTACATCAACAAACAGACTTCATGTAGAAACCATAATGACCTTTCTTTGACTTTCACACTACCCGTCGTTACCCAGATGAGGACGGGTTCCCGTCTGAGTCCGGTTCCTCTCAAGGTTTCTTCCTCATATCACCTCAGGGAGTTTTCCCTCACCACCGTCGCTCAATAGGGATAAATTCACACACTTAAAATCTCTATCCCGTGTTTTCATGTTTCTGTAAAGCTACTTTGAGACAACGTCCGTCGTTAAAAGCGCTATACAGATCAAATCGAATTGAATGAATTTAAAATACACAGTACGGAATTCATATCCAGATCTTTTCATTCAACTTGCAAGTTCCATAGTTATTATTTTCTGTGCTAAAAGAAAGCACGGTTCATGTATTCAAATCGATCGTTGTGCAAAAAGAAACACGAACACTTAAAATGTCAGTTAGAAGAGAACTTCTGCTTTTGCTTTTGAAAGGGGAAGATGTACGAGACCAAACAACACACAACAGACGGTTATTCATGCAGTTCCCCAGACTCGTGTCTGTCTCTCTCTCTCTCTCTCTCTCTCTCTCGCTCTCTCGACCTTAATATTTATCACAGTACTTTGCAGACAGACGAGTGCGTGTACGTGTGAGTGTGTATGAGAGAGATAATTATGTCTGTACAGATGGAGAAGCACCTCTCGCTCTGAAGCAAGAAGTTTAATGCTCATCCCGTATTTCGTTTTTGGTGTCTTTGACCCCTAGTTTGTGTGTGTGGAGGGAAAACATTTTCTCTCCTGCCCCCCGCCTCCCTCACTCACTCTCACATGCTTGAAGGAGAGTGTGTGCCAAATTACATACAGACTTTTTTGCATCAAGGGTGAAAACTTGGAAGCAAAACTTTTCCTCCTCTTGCTACGCTCAGCTGCCTAAACTCACTCACGTCTCTGGGCAGATGGAGTGAGGAGAAAGAGCGTCGAGCGCTTCTCAGAACAGCACATGGATAATGGCACGCAGGGTGAAAACTCCACTACGGAGGTCCTTCAGCGAGCATGTGAAGGACTCGACCAATAAGGCTTGGGATATATTCTGGAGAAGCGCACGTGAGAAACGTCTATCAGGTAGAGCTACATGAATGATGGTGTATACTTGATTTGATGAGGTCAGTTGCATTGTTTTTTTGTTTTTGTTTTTTTTTTCCTCTTTCCCCCCTGGTATTTGTGCATTTTATAAAGAATGAGGGTCGAGTTCTGGGTTGTTCCAGAGATGCTTAATCAGATGTTTAAGGGGAAGATGGTGACGGTTTGCTTGCAATAGTAAAAAATAAAAATCATTTGGGCTTGTTGCATAAATGTGGATGTCAGCTTCGCGGCATTAATGCTTGTCAGTGCAAATTCGGGAAGTTTATCACGGCTTCTGCCAAGTTGCGAATTAATACATCAGCAAAAAAAAAAAAGTTGGATTTTTTATTTTATTTAAAACTCATTATAGAACAAGGTGTAAAGAGGTGACACTGAGGAATAGATGAATTGGCAATGTGCATACATTTGCAAGCTTTTTGGACTATATTAACCAGACAAGGCTAATTCCTCACATAGATATTATTCACAATCTTCTGAGAATCCTCAGGAAGTGGCCCCGGGTTAGCAGGAACTTCTGAGAGAACCCGATTTCCTCCTACCATCTCTCCTCGCATGCTCGTTTCGGGTTGGTGTTTATGACGGCACTGTCCAAATATTTGTGCCCGAGATGACCCAAGATGTCATAACAAATACGGTCACACGCAGCCGAGCTCAAGATGAAGCAGCTACGGCATCTAAAACGTGCAATAACTCCAAACGGCCCACGAGACCTCTACAAAGAGCAATAAAAGCGAGGCTTTGTTGCAGAACACTAAATCTAAATCAATAAAATCAAATGAGGTACTATGGACAATGATGCAGCCGCCAGAGTGCTTTGGAGAACATGAGAGCCAATGTAAAGAGAACGTATCGCTTGGAAAAACTAAAAGAAGAAGTCGGAGTAAACATCTGGTTCTGGGAGAAAGAGGTGTGACCAAGCCTGATCTGCTTTTTGTCCATGACTATTTTGTAATCCTGACCCAAGTCTTTTGCAAGAAGGCTGATCAATTTGTGTTTCTCGCTCACATCATGTAAGTATTACCTCATTTCATGCACCAGAGCCATGTGTTTGTGTGTTTGTGTGTGTGCGCTTAAATGGTGGACTTAGCAAGAGGAAAGAAAGGGGCTGAACGCTATTATGATGCAGAGCAGGCTCTGAGTTTGGAGAGATTACTGTGAGAAACCCTTCCCAGATGTTGCAATCTCAAAAAAAAAAAAAAAAAAAAAAAAAGAAAGAAAAGAAACATACACAGCTGGGAGGGGGGTGGGTGGGGGGGGAGGCAATGGGGTCAGGTTTCACATTTTTCTTGGCTACAACAACATCAAAAAAGACCCTCTGAAAAAGTTATGATCGATTGAAAAAGCCCCTCTGAAAAAGCTATGAACCCCCCCCCCCATCCATCTCGGCCATGAATAGTTTAGAATATCTGGTTCCAAAGCGTTTTATCAGAGACGGTTGAGGATTTTGATACCTCACATCTGTGAAAGTCATCGTAGTCACGCTACGCCATCAGCGAGGCGATCGTTGCTATCACTATCAGTAAACTTAAGAATGGAGTTGAGACTTGGGGCTTGTTAAGACATTTTCCACCCGAGAATAAAAACCTTTCTGAGCTCCACGTAAACACTTCAGTTGGCGAGAATGTGATGGATCAGAACAGATGATGAACTACCAGATAGCGAAGTTTAGCATTGATTTCACAGCCATTAAGAATACACAAGAGCCAAACTTCATGAATCATCTGAAGATCTGGCTTTCAGAATGTGAACCTTGGAGATATTTGTCATTATTATTATTATTATTATTATTACTACTACTACTACTACTACTACTACCATGGCGTTCGATTCCAGTTCACTTGAGCGAGCTTTACAACATTATTGTTCGAGGATTTCTTTACGGTTTTAGACTTTCTTTTGACTTCCTTGGCCGGCATTCCATCGAATCACCATCAGTGTCCGTTTATCATCTGAACAAATGATTCCACAACACGGAATCCATTTCAGCTCTTTGAAAATAACATAAGGTGTTGATCATAAGGGGTCCAAGCACTGTATAATAAGTCTCCGATTTACAATTTATAAATGATTCATTACGAATCACATGGCTATTTATTTACAATGGGAAATACTGGGTTCTTATTGGCTTGTTGTTGGCAGCCATGTTTGTTCACCGCATCAGCCGAGGAGCTCTTTTCACAGGAAGTAGAATCCCGATTCGTTTCCACTTCACAAAAACAAACCGAAGGGAAATCGTTCAACGTATCGCCAGGAGATCGCGAGCTCGAATACCCGGGAGTCCTACAGAGTACAACCGGCTGTTCGCTATCGGTGGGAGGAGCATACTTTCTCTCCCCTGTCAATCACAGCATTACACTAGCGAATCGTGGGCATCTGTGAGCTCATGTATGCAAAAGAGTTCGAATAGCGCTTTCCTCGGAGTGCGTTACGTTGCCATGTGATGCAGCAGGAGCAGCAGTTCGAAGTGATTTGATTTACGCACCTCTGGAGAGAAAAAAAAAAAAAAAAAACACACGATATCTTGTTAGATCCTTTTTAACAATTTCAGACACCTCAGAACCTCCTAGACTGAATTTTTCTACATTGTTCCCATGCGTAGGCTTACAGTATGTATATGAGTAAATGTTCTAATTTCGAAGAATATTTTCACATGAATGTAGACCAGAGAAAACAGTGGGGTTTTTCTTATTTATTTATTTATTTATTTAAATCTAGCTCTTTCTTTTAGGTCTGCAGCAACAAGGTTAACACTATATACGCTAATGCTTTTTAGGACATACTGCATGTATACCGTTTTAAAGTGTACAATTGGTAATGGAATGAATAGAACGGAAAGAAATTTGTACAGGATTATGGGAAATTCAGGACAGCAAAAGGTACACCGTGTCCGGAAAATTTTCCAGATGAAACTCTTACAAGGCTGCATTGTTTGCAAACATTTAACTCAGACATGACTCAATGCCTTCCAGCCTCCATATTATTGCTTCAGTAGGCAGTATTCTTTAACACTGACGCATCCATGAACGTCCACGAGCATGTACTGACCAACGTAACACACTTTCAGTACAAGTCCAGTTAATTCTTTGTCGAGTAATCATAGATAGCTGTGGTATTCACCAGTCTTTGAAATTGGAGGACTTTAAAATTCTTTCTGGCTACTAAGCGATGACATCCTGCTGTGCCCAAGTGCAACTCGTACAAACCCAGAGGCTAATAGCTCATAAACACACTGACCTCTATAAGAAGCAGAAAGGTCCAACAAATTATCTTCCTGTTTATGACTTCCCTTCCTTTATATACCTCATTTCCTCCATTTTAAATCATCTCCAACAATGCTTCCTCCTCTCGACTCTCTCATTTTCACTCGGACTAAGATGATTATCCTACATAATGGCCGTGGCTAAAGGTTTTTTCATTATGCATGGATTGGTCCAGCACTTCTACAGCAGCTGTCAATCCTGCCCTGAAGATATTAAATCAATTTCTTAAATCAGCACATTTTCAGGGACACTGCACTCTAGTGCCTTTGTAAATGGTGTGCCTTGAAGACCAATGATTGAGAGCTAAGCCGGTTCAAACAGGTCTAAATCTTTTCTTTTATCTCATCGGCAATTGAGTCGGTACGACTGTGATGTTAAATGTGCCGCATAAATGTGAACGTTAAAGTTGGTTCATGTCCTGTTGACATGAACATCCTTTTATCTGTGTCTGTATAGTGCTCCAAATCTCTCTATCGCTATCTGAACTGGAAGTGGGCATGGTCTGGACAGGAAGTTTGTGGGGTTTTTTTTGTTTGTTCGTTTAATGTGAACCCTAGCCCCATCTCCCAGGAACACCGGAAAGCACTGGGAAGGAGGGGGCGGGTTTACTGAGAAAAAGAGTCATTTTCCCCCATTCACAAAATACAACAAATAGCAATTTGTAGAACGTAACACACCCCTCTGAACGTCTACAGTTCCTCAACCTCAGCTACATCATTTAAGTTCATCATCAGACTCAACCGCGGGTTCCGGTGGAACTTTCTGGCAAACTTTTTTTTAACTTAATGCGACTGGTTTAAATGGTTTTACTTTACTGCTGCAGCGAAAACGAATAGTGCGTCTACTATTTATATCTGTTCATTTTGAACAGGAAGTATCGATATATCCGGTTACATCCCTAAAAGGACGAACGAATGGAAACTGCAAACGGATCACGTTCATGTTAATGCACGCGATCTTGGCTTGTCCCGTGAACTTTATATCTGACCGGTTACTTGTGCATGAAAGTCAATACATTATTATTTTTTGGGGGATGGAGGGCCTTTTTGTCCCCAGTTTTGTTGTCAAAAATGTAACTGGATATCTAATGCTAGCTAGCTTGATTAGCCTAACATCTTTTCCACCTCAAAACTCCAGGGTCGCCAGTTTGATCCTGAAAACACTAACACACACACACACACACACACACACACAAGAACGTTTCTAAAATAGTTTTGCACATTAACTCCACAGACCAGTTCAGACATCGCTTGGTCCTTTAAGCAGAGTCACAAATGACCAACAGCACCTGCGTTCATCATCAGCACTTTCCTCCTTCTTTATGGCCGGTGAAATAGAAGTGGCTTTGCAATTCAAGAATGCTTGGACTGTGAAAATATTCATCTGCACCGCTTCACCCAAGAGTGACTCCAAGTTGTGCTGAAACCCCAGCTCTTGAAGATGTGCTCGTTGGCGAATTTCTAGGAAAAGTGAAATCCGTGTCTTTCAAGCACACTTCCTGTAGTCAGTCAAGCAGTATGCTGGTTTGCATCAACAGAAATGAAGAGAGACAGGTTTTGTCATTTTCTCAGGTCATGAGACACCCCCCCCCTCCCCTCCCCTCCCCTCCCCTCCCCCCCAATCCCTTCCCTTGTATACGAGTCTATACAGTGACTTATATACTGCTCTTGGTAAGCAGGTGTGATATTGAAGGACTGTCCCGACTCAGTGTCTTATACTTAAGCATACAGACTGTCCACCTCACAGAAACGTGGGACCGTAGATCTCTGTGTATGCTGTTACCAAGACGCAAAACTTCATTTTCTGTCCTGCAAGCAATCTAATTACTCCCATGTGTATGAAGTGAAGGTCCATAATCTTTTATATAGCTAAAGAAAAAGAAATAATGAGCTATAAAAGAAGCTCTTCTACTTACTCAATAGGCATTCCCCACGTGCCAACCGAGCACTTAAAAGGACCCAGGAGGCCTTCCTGGCAAGCTTCCATACATATTGTAATTTTTACAAACAGTCATGGGGAACTAAGGAATGTTACAGTAAAGTGAGAGGTTTTATAGAAGTTTCAGTTCATCCATTTGGTCATTTTCCTAATGGAAACCACCTTTAACCGGTTACTCAGTGGTTCAGAGTGATGTGGAAAAGCCACAAATTTGCTCTTTGCATTATAGAAAGTGTTTCTGTTGGCGTCACTTGAGACGCTTCTCCAAGCAGATGATCTGCCCAGAGTGTCGTCAAGTTGACCTCTGTGGCACGTCCCTGAGCGGAGTTCATCGTCCCGTGATCAATGGAAATGTTCATGCTCAGTGAGTAAATGTTCTTGAGGCTGATAAAGCAAAAGATGCATGAGCCAGCCATCAGGGCTGAGAGCTCAAGCAGAAACCGAAGATGATCGCAGATCTCGTAGCATCGGGTTTTCACCACTGCACCACCAAACGCGTGAGGTCTGGAACAGCCGACGAGTCCCAACTGCAATTCCAATCGATCTCAGGTTGGAATTCGTTTTTCCTTCAGCTCAGTGAACGTAGAGGGGTTTTTAGAAAGAAAGAAAAAAAAACTGTTTGTACTTCATTTATTATTATTATTATTATTATTATTACATTTTTTTGTTTTGTTTATTATTTTACAAAAAAAATTATTATTATTATTTTTAACATTTCCATTGAGAAAATGTAATAAAAAAAATATTTAACTTAGGAGAATAAAAGCATTATTCTCCATTATTATTAATAACTCAATGGTTATTATTATAATTTTTTTTTTTACTTATGCAAGTTTAAAGATTAAGTATAAAGTTCTAAAATTATATCAGCTATTGGGAAGGGAGGAGAGAAGAGAAAAGTTAAATGAATCGCATGAAAATGAATAAATAAATTAAAACGTAAAATTATATCAGCTACTTCCAATCCATTTTTAATATAAATAAATAAATACATACATAGAGTTTATCACGATATCTCAGTTGACAATTTATTACGGTATGATTATGACATCATGTGCAGCGCTCAGAAGCTTTTCAGAGGAGACCTGAACTTGGCAGAGTTTCTGCATCCTGCAGTCTTTAATTGCATTTATCATGTTACAGACATGTGGGTTGTTCTAAGGAAATACACCATGTCATGGACATTACATGTCTTATTATAGCAGACAGACCAGATCAAACCTTGTTCTACACTGAGCTCATCTGCTTCATTTGTGTGTCGATTTATTTATATACTTATATTGTTCTCTATTTTTTAGAGACCAGTGACTGAGATGGGTAATGAGCAGAATACGAAAGTAGGTCCATCAAACTGTTCTTTATCATTCGTTTTACTTGCAAGAACAACGTACGTGTGCGTGCGTGCGTGCGTGCGTGCGTGCGTGTGTGCGTGTGTGTTGTGGCGTTTGAAAGCAGCTCCGCCACGTTTGCCTGAAAACATCGTTCGTTCTCTGCAAGTTCGCGTCTACATGACTAGCGCTACAGAGTTTGCTAACGAAACAATCAGAAGTAAAATATAATGTAAATAACCGATATTTAACATTAGCTCGAGTCTGACCAGCTAAGTACGTTAGCTAATGGAAACGGTGCTAGTCTAACTTGGCGTTAGCAGAGAAAACAGGCTAACTTAGTTCAATATAATCAGCTCAAGTTAGCAAAGCATTAAATCTTACTGTACTTCAACGTGCTTTTAGACGGAGTTCATGCCGTGTATAGAGGTAAAGGAGACGCCTCATTTTATACGAGTCTTTATTGACTGGAATATTTTATCGAGGACCGCTCATCCTCAACTTCCACACTGCAGTCCGGTGGATTATCCGTCTTCAGACGCGCATGGATAGCTACAGCACATCATAATTGTGTGGCATGAGAAGAGCGGCGCAGATGATGAACCGTCACGATTCTTGATTGATGTATAGCGTACAGTCATTGGCTGGATGAAAGATGACGAGGACAAGCATTCAGCGTCAAGTAAAGTATAAACACATCCAAATAATACTCAAATATAGCAACGAAGTACATTTACTGACGAAGTTTCCACTCCTGGTTCTGTTTGTCCTTTATGAAGTTCTGAGGAACGAGAACAATGGTTCTGCCAGCCCACAGAGTTCACATTTTGTGCGTATAAATGTATTTAATTAACATTGTACGGCTGCATCGTTTACAGCTTCTCACCTAAACGCTGCTGAAATTGAAACGTCATTAAAATCCTGCGCTTTTGTTCATAACGCACTTTATTTTTCTTGACGTTTCTGGATTTCCACACTTGCCGTGCAACTCCCTTTACTTCCCTCAAATTTATTACCTCCGTCTCTCTTCTCCGCTGCCTTATCTGCACCATCATACCTCCCTCCATCTCTGTCTCTCCTCCCTTGCCCTATCGCTCTCGTGCTTATTGCATCCCTCCCGCTTCCTCCATTGATTCTCCAACTTCTCCATCTCGCAGTAGTCTTGCTCCCTCTCATCTTTCTCAATCTCTCTTTCTCTGTCTCCTTTATGGAATGCATGCATCTCCACTTCTACGATAAAAAAAAAGGCTTGGGGCCGGCGTAGTGATGGATTCTGGACAGCCCAGAAAGAGTTCCCGTTTCGGCCCGATAGTGCTGGGTAAGCAGGTCAGGAGGGTTGGCGGGAAAATAAAACAGCTGACTGGAATGTAATATGGTGGAGAAAAGCCTGAAGGGGTGTAAATCTTTCCAGAGGGGAAAGAGAGAGAGTAAGAGAGAGAGAGTAAGAGAGAGAGGGTAAGCTGTGGGTAAACAGGGAGGAAACGGTCACCTTACATATCTGATCCAATTTGTAGTTTGGGCAGGATGAATGGAGTGCCTGTGTAAACATGAAGACATCTCGGTGGAAAGATGCAAGGTAGCTGATGATATCGTGGTTAGATAGATGCATCTGTATCAAGACCCCGAAAACTCCAAAAGTATTTTTGGTTCACAATATTTTTTCATTTCCTCTCCTCGAAACTGTGGGACTTTTATTATTTTATGAAATCAGGTTTCGAGATCAGGTGTGCAGTGAAGAGGTTTACCTAGAACTGAGAACATCCTCAGCACAACCGTGTTCCTTTAGGTCCAATTAGTGTATGTAGCTTAAATGGGCTTTAAATGTACACTACATCCTTCCATCCATCCATCCATTTTGCATACCGCTTATCCTACACAGGGTCATGGGGGAGCCTGGAGCCTATCCCAGGGGACTCGGGGCACAGAGCGGGGGACAGCCTGGACGGGGCGCCGACCCATCGCAGGGCACAACTGCACACACATACACAAATTCCCACACTATGGAACGTTTGGAAAATGCCAAATCAACCTACAACACATGTCTTTGGACAGGAAGAGGAAACCGGAGGAAACCCCCATAGCACGAGAACATGCACACAGTGCAGAGGCGGGATTCGAACCCCCAACCCCGGAGGTGCGAGCCAAACGTGCACGCTACAGAACATCCTCAAGGTCCTATAAATAAAGCTTAAACCCGAAGATGAACATTTGTACCCTGAAAGGTTCAGATTTCTACGTGGGGTATTTTCTAAGTGTGTGTCGTTGTATTTGCATACATCTTAGCAAGATTGATCAATAGCAAGCACTCTTTAGACCAGGGGTGTCAAACATGTCAAACGGCACAATAAAAGCTTCTAACACGGCCCACCATAGGAGTTTAACTTAATAATAATTTAAAGCTCCAAATCGTCTTGGGGACTGGACTTGATTTTGAAAATATTGTCAAAATGTTTTGGTACTTGTGCTATTGTATACCCAGATATACGAGTTCTTCCTCCACTTCGATATTATGGGCTATTTTGTGTAGATTCTTGAGATATAATCCCAATGAAATCCATTTCATTTCCGGGTTGTAACACTACAAAAAGTTAAGGGGGTGAATACTTATGCAAACCACTGTGACCCAAGTTCAATCTGTGCATTCAGAAGAGATTTCAACAGATAAATACTGATAAAAGAACACATTAAAAGAGGAGTTCTCGATGTGTCATCACCCACTAAACTGTTTTTTTTGGCCCGAGTTGGAATGAGTTGGCGATGCAACTCATCGCGATTTTTGTGCTTTTTTTATTTTGCGGAAAACTACTTGAACTGGCGAACTCACGACTGCACGAAACGTTCTTTCACAGTGATGTTTGTTGGTAAACGAGACCTTTTAGCTGTACTCATGTTCGACGCACGTGAACCGAAGAGGGTTTTGGGGCCAAAATCTGCGGAACATCTGCGGTAATCTGCGTTTCCTCGATTTTGCGTTGATTTCTGCGAGCGCAAAATCCTGGAGGGGCCGCGATACGTCTGTACGTCCATTAATCTAAAGCCAATACTTGTGTCTATACAGTTTAACTCATTTAAAAGTAAAGAAGCCCTGCTGTGTTTACTGTTGATTCGGTGAGCAGCCATGTCGATTTGAGGTCACTTGCTGAACTCGATGTTGAGGAGACGAGCTCCCGAGTAGGACTTGCAAATTGAGGGGGAATTTCCTTTGGGTTTTCCTAGTCGGAGGTACGAGTTACGACCTTTTGTCGAACGCGGCATGAATCTAACGTGGCCTGTTATCTAACATGCTGTTCAGTTGTTCGACACCCCGATACTGATATTGATGAATTGATATTTGACGTTTTTATTTTAATAAAAATGTTCGAAGGTGATGATTAAAACAGTTCAAACCTTTGCCAACAGCTGAGAAATATAATCTAATATAATAGTCTCTAGGTTAATCAACTTTTTATTTGCCTGACATCAGAAGTAGCCATGAAATTGCACACCAACTACTCCTTCAGTTTCATAAAGAGGCCAGAGGAGTTTTTGTAATTCAAATGGTTCTCCCCATCTCTCTCTGTGTGTGTCTCATTTATAAAGAGGTCTGTTTCGGTCCTGCAATGAAACCAACAGCCTGCAACTTTTGGCCTCTCGGTAGCTTTCCGTCTCTCTTTAGACGCTCAAAAGAACGCATCCTGGCGGGACATAATGAAGTACATTAACTTTAAAGCCATGGAACGCTGGTAGCCGGACTCCTCCGTGGCCAGCACAGCTGGAAAGTCTTGCGTTTACAAACAGGAGTGACCTGGTGAAGGTGCCCGGGGCTAGCATTTTTCAGCTGTTGTCTTGGGGCTCTGATGGAGGCCATGCTTCTTTAGACTGCTAATGCGAGTTTCTCAGCGTGAAACCTGATGAAGTGCGGACTGGCGCTAGATACTTAGAGCATCTAAAAAAATACAAAAAAAAAAAAAATAGAAAGTCAGTCGGAAGGACTCGTATTGTCGGCATTCCATTTGCATAGGAGAAAAAAAATGAATGGTGCTGAGAAGAATGAATGACGGTGCTAGGACAGATTGGATCCATGAACGAAGAAGCGCAGAAGAAGGACTTGATTCATCGTAGTAAACACGCGATGGTTTATTTGGCGTCATCCCGTGCCGTAGAAAGAGCATGTCTACCTGCAAAGGGCCCTTGTTCCGTATCACAATGACAGATGAGGCTTCTACGCAGCTGTGTTAGCTTTAATGGAAGCCATGATCACAATGGAGTTAGCCGGTCCCATCTTCCAGCTCCTAAAAAGCCTCCTCACCTTGAAACTTCAGTCGGCTCTGTTTAGTCCTCGAATCTATCATGCGGCAGTGGCAGCGCTCTCTCCTGCCAAACCATGACTGCAGGCCTGAATAAGAGATGAGAGGCCCAATAATGTTTTAATAACTTATTCACCTATTCAAGACTTTTTCCCCTTTATTTGCCTCATCCCAATTCCGTAAGCCTTCTTTTCTTTCAACCTGGCACGGCAGACCGAAAGGAACAAATTGATTCCCCTTTTTCCTTTTCTTTCTTTTTCTTTTTTTTTTTTTTTTGCGCACCGGGCATAAAACATGATCGTGGCTGCATTCTGAATAAAAATGCTATGGAAGCTTATTGTCTTTCTCTCCACGAACATGCTTCTTTGAACGTAAACATAAATCCAAAAAAAAAAAAAAAATATGCTGGATGGATTGTTTTACCTCAGCAAATGTTCCTCTCTGGCACCAGAGAGCAATACCGAGTAATAATAAAACAAACAACAACAACAAAAAAAACTAAATCAACGAAGCTGCTATTAATCAAGTTAAAGGACTATGCCTTGTAATGCTTCCAAATTTCTGTCTGGCGTTGGCTTTTCCTGACACACTTGACCTGCCTATTGACTCTCTCTACAAAGTTTAAGATGGGGTAATGTTTAAACTTCTACATTGCTCTTCTGATCTCCAAAAACAGCTTGACCGGCCTATCAATTACGCCATTGAAATAAGACAATGTGGGAAGCATTTAATCAGGAAATGAAGCAACCATGAGGGTTACTGTGCCATTTGTTTACCCTCTCTGAACGCACTTCATTTCCTGTTGGAAAGCATATCCGTTCTGTGATATAGATCTGATAAACAAGGTTTCACTTCTTGCTAGTTGTAATAGCGATCGCTTAGCGCCTCTGGACCACCAAAAGGGGGGTGGGGGCGGGAAGGGGGGGGGGGCACACACTTTACTATCGTTTAGTGAAAAGGTTAAGTGTATGTATCAGCAGACACAGGGCACCACCGTGTGGTGTGTAAAGAATAGAAACAAATGCGATTTATGTAGCTAAGTTCGGTAACTAACGTCAGAAGATCATAGAAGCGTTCTTATACATCTCCGGTGGAAAAAAAAAAAAACACGAAAAGAAAAAAGCAGAAGAGGGGAAACGGACCCAAAACACCAGGAAGGAATGAATACAAATGAATCGGATTTAGTCACATGGTCCGCTTTCTTGCTTCTGCTTATTGATGTAATGGAAATGGCGATAAAAAAAAGTTAGCTAACTTACTTTTTAATATATACTTTATTATAATTGATATTTATTGTTTAGAATCGACATGGCACGATACCACTTTTTCTTTTGCGATACCCAAACCTCGAGGATCAGCCGATACCGATATTGTTTTCTTTGAAAGCTACTAAGCTTTAATTCTTTTTTTTTTTTTCTTTTTTTTAAAAAGCTAAAGCACTTCACAGTAAAACTCTTTCAGGCAAAAATTACTTACATTGTAAATACAATAAATATAATAAAGTATCAATATTATAAAAATCTGTCCTAATAAAAGGAGCGGGAAAAAACCTTTGAAGTCCCGTCCCCCCCACCCCAACCGGTTCTGGTATGTTAGTTTAGATGTTTAATTCCTTGTGGATATAGTTCTTTTTTGTTTGTTTTTTTTTTAAAAATCAAATTATTTATTAAACCCCTCACCATGTTCTTCCCTTCATCCAAAAGTAATGAAATATTCCTTCTGTTCATTCTTGATATACAAAGTAATATACAGTCATTGGTGTGGGCATTAAACGTTCCGAAACGTCTCCATCTCTGCTTTCATCCCTGAAAAACTGTCCGAAAATCACTTCTGCGATTTTCAGTGTTTTTGTCATCTTATCAGGATTTATTGTTAACGGGCTCGTATATGAACAGGCACTGGATGTACTGAAGACATTATGACAATCGACCGATCCTTCATTCTTGATGGCGCTGCTGTGGATATTCAGAGCCAGTTTCTGAGCTTTGTCTAATCGAGTTGGTGATACAGTACATGAGGCAGGTTCTCAATAACAGGAAATTGAAGTACGCTGTGCAGAAGGATCTGTCCGCTCTGAGAGGATGTATCGAGGTACGTTCACACATACAGCGATCAAAGAGCAATCGTTTTCCATGAGGGCTGGCGACTTCCGGGGACATGAGCGACAGTGGCAAACTCGAGAAAAGTTATGCAAATTTGGAGTGACTTGGAGTGCAGTGACTATCAACGGGAGTGAAGACAGTAGAACGCATACATGATTCGTGATACACCATGCTGCCTGAGAGTCCAAATTGTTTTGTGGACTCAGACAGTCTGGCGCTCGCCAAAGATAGGTGGCCGCAATGGCAGAGCACACATTCGTAAGATATGATGTATATACACACACACACACACACACACTTGTGAATTTTATACACAAACGCTCTCCCTCCAGAACGTTTCATTTTAGCGGCAAGAAAGCTGGTTTGTTAAAAGTGGAATGCTAGTTGCGCCACCCACTGATAAGAGTTACTCTGGAAACCAGCAGTAGGAACCCCTACTGGTGACTTCACAGTATAGCATACCTGTGGTGTTGGTTAAATGTAGGGGATTGTGTAATGAAAGCACAAACGGAAGCACAAAAGGAAGCACAAAAGGAAGCACAAAAGTAGTTGCAAATCATGACACTAACTCTGAGCTGTGAGATATTACCTTGCAGTTGCAGGTTTAAAAAGTTGCAAATGCATTATATTAAAGTCGTAATTGTGAGGTTTATCTGCATAATAATATTTTCTCATACACAGCAGAAACTTCCATAGAAAGGATTAACCTTTAATAACCAAAAGCCAGTTTATAAATCCGACACATAAAGACGACGGCGGCGACGACAAACCGAGTCTGGCCTAACTCAAATTCTTCATGAAACAACTTTTTCATGAAGTCCAATTTCTATCAAAGTCCCTTTGCAGTTCTCAGAGCCAAAGTCCAAACCGAAAAAAAAAGAAAAAGGCCTACCATATTCCTGAATTTCAGAAATTCGTCATGCAAAAGAAAACCCAAATTGTCCACCGAGCCAGAAAATGAAACCGAGAAACATAACTCACCATTCTGAATGCTCAAATCTTCTTCTCAGATACAATACATCTGCTGTTGAGTCTCCCTGAAGAAAAGTTTTTTGTTTGTTTGTTTGCTTGCTTGTTTGTTTTAGCCTTAAGCTACTTAATGCACTCATAACCAAGAGCTGGCTAGTTTTCTACTGTTCTTTTTTTCCCTCCAAAAACTCCCAAAACCCCTCCCCCTTTTCCTCTCATGTTGGCCAGGGCCACACCCTAATAAGCCTAAGCCAATGAAAAAAGAACAAGGTACAAGAAACATAAGAAAAGTAAATGCGTAAATAAACTTAATGGGACCGCACAGAAGACCCGCAACTAGCCCAAAACATCCGAGTATTGGAAAAGGGATGCATATATATATTTTTTTCTTCTTTCTTACAATATATCTTACAATAGAAATGGTTCTGTACATCATTGACACACTGTCTGCTCTTACACTTACACTTTTCCTTGGTTTGTGGAAATGTATTAGATTTCCTTCTGATTATTTGCTATAAAACAAGACCTTGGCAGTTCCTGCTCCTCCAGTAATTCCTGCCCCAATGGGCCTCTATTGATTAGATCTTGTTGCAGTTCCATTTTTGTCCACTAGGTGCAATAATAACTCTATGGAGTTAAACTGTGAGCACAGTGCACTACTGTACAATTGCATTAATAATTAATGCATTAGTGGTTAGATATTGTGTGCGTTATCTATCTACCGTGTGCACTTCATATAACGGTGTCACGGCACAAATGATTACGCAGACATCATTAGTTGCTAAATACATTTATTAAGGGTTCGGCAACATATTACATCTCTGTCAAAAGTCAGTGTTTGTCGAGGGACCGATGAAAGTTGTTAACAAACGGCACTCTTCATATGATTCTGATCCTCAGATGATATAATATGATATAAGACCAAATACTCAGCTGATGACTAAGTCGCTCCTCTGACTCACTTTTTTAGTCACTGGGTCGTACTGTATTTTGCTGTTTACACGCATACTGAGCTCTGTAAAGCCACGCGCTTGAACAGATAGTGACATTCGATAGGAACGGATAGTGTGACATTCTCATCAAAGCCGGCCTCATCGAACGCTCTGGCATGAGGCTTTTGAATCGTTCCGTCTCGTCGATCGTGAAAAAACTCGAGCTTTACCGCAAACGGCTCCAACAGGCTAATGCTAATGCCTCTCTTATTAGCTTTAGTCTCAGTGTCTCGCTAGTTAATGAACTGTAGTGTCAGGCGTTAATGTATTGTGGCCAATCGTTTGATGCGAGTTAATGAAAAAGTTTGGAGTGTAGGAAAAAGAAAAAGCAGGCCTGTGAGGAAAACGAAGTCATTTTTCAATTCGCAAATTATAACAACAAACAACATAACTTTATTCATCTCCTGAGCTTCTACTCTTCCTCAGCTACATCACTCAAGTTTAGAAAGCCATCTCAAAGGTCTACAGACGTCCTGTGGAACTTTCTGGAGACGACGTCTTGCTCAAATCAAAGAAAATATCGACCATCGTCGACAACAGCCGCCACCTGATAACCATTTTATCGGATTTATTTTAGACTTTGAGGCTCGTTACATTTGAGAACGTTTAGAGACGTTCCGTCTGAATCCGTTACGAAGCCGAGCCGCGGCGTATGAATTTATAACGCGTGTGTGAATTTCCAGGGAGATTTTTATCCATTAAAGATGAAGAAAGAATGAAAGAATAATGATAATAAGAATAATGAAAAACACGCACAATGGATGGACAAGTTCATTTTTTTTTTTTTTAATACAAATGTATTCTGCACAAGACATGGTCCATACGGCGATAAATAAAATCTGATTTATTTTATGAATTTCAGAGCCGTTTGTGAAGAAACACGATTTTGGAGCTCAGCAAGGCAGTTTTAAAAATGCATTCAGGTTGTAAGGGATGTATTCGGTTACATCTCTACCATCAAGAGATTTCACTGCATTAAAGCTCGTCGTGGCTAAAATATCAATTCACGGTGATCATATTTTATGCCGTGGTTTTCAGTAATACTGTAGAACAACACGTTTACAATAAATTCTTCTCATCTTTCCCATCAATTACATCACCTTTATTCCCAAAGCTCAGATCGCATTTTCAAACCCAGCGGTGCGCAAACAACAAAACCGGATATAATAATGATGATGTCTGAAAAGCTTCCAGCTGTCATAACATTACAAACACACGGAAACCCGAGGAAGGCGTCCGACACGAGTAATAACATAACTGTCCGTCTACATGACGGCAGACATTTTGATCGCCGTTTAGTTGCGGTGCCAGCACGAGCATGCTTAAATACGCATTCGAATCTTAATTAAAGTCATAATTAACTACGATTGTAATATTAAATAGTAGGTGTGCTGTTTGTATTGCTGCAGCGTTTAATATGACAAAATGATAAATACCTTCATAACCAGCTTTTACTGAAGCGTAGAGAAAGTCTTGTGGATTTCATCTGCACATTAAAAAGCACACGATCAACAACAACAACAACAACAATGCGACTTTCGTCGCTGGCGTGCTTTTAATGCGAGGATGAGCCTTTCGCAAAAATATTTCCATGTGTGATATTGTTCCTGCTTAATGCTTAGAGGTAGATCACATTTCATGCACATACTGTACTGTATGCCTTAACGCTCACCATTCGAGTCGGCATACGAACGCTCTTTTCCACCGGACCGCTCCATGCAGCACTGGTCGGTTCATTAACAATAATAATAATCTACATTATGTGGCATCGGTGGCTTAGTGATTAGCACGTTCGCCTCACACCTCCAGGGTCGGGGGTTCGATTCATACCGTGGTCCTGTGTATGCGGAGTTTGCATGTTCTCCCCGTGCTGCGGGGGTTTCCTCCGGGTACTCCGGTTTCCTCCCCCAGTCCAAAGACATGCATGGTAGGCTGATTGGCGTGTCTAAAGTGTCCGTAGTGTATGAATGGGTGTGTGGGTGTGTATGTGATTGTGCCCTGCGATGGATTAGCACCCTGTCCAGGGTGTACCCCGCCTCGTGCCCGATGCTCTCTGGGATAGGCTCCAGGTTTCCCCGTGACCCTGAAGGAAGGATAAGCGGTATACAAGATGGATGGATGGATTACGTGGCATCATATAGCAATGTCGTTTCAATGAGTGTTTATACTTACGTATAAAGGACCAGAACATCTAAAAGTCTCTCATGAGAAAATTACGATCAATCATGACGAGTACATTTAACGAGATTCTTTCACTCTGGCTAAGAATATTCCAACTTAATCATGTATGTTATTTTTTTTGTTTGTTTTTTTAAAAAACATTTATTGACTTGGCAATCTTGATAATTGATATTCTCTGGAACAAAATGTTTTGAGAGATGGAGAAACATCTTCCATCTGGATCATGTTAGAAATCCGGCAACATCGAGTCAGGAGCCAGAAACCCGGTGTTGATCTTCAAGTCTCTGATGTCTAACCCAGACTTGACGGATCCTCAGATCAGATTTTTATCACTAGAGGCGTAACTTCAGAACGGCTTCATCATCTCAAATCTACAGACTGAACAGGCCTAGCATAGGTAAGAAAAGAAGGAAGGAAGGAAGATAAAAAGGGAAGCGGGTAAAGCAGAATGGAGATAAAGAGGAAGGAGGACTAATGCCGCCAGGTTCTGATGTGTTCAGTCACCGTGACACAACATACCAAACCACAAGTAATGAGAAATACAAATGATCATATGATCAGAAGCAAATAATTAGAAGCATTTCCTTCACTCATCTGAGCGGAATGCTCATAACGGGTCATACTGTTACAAGAGATCGGCAAAATATGTCAGAGCTGAACAGGACTTTGTAGTCAATAAGGAACTTAAAATGCGCCGTGGCTTTCTTTTCCTGGTGAGGACACAACCTGCTGAAAGTTCCTTAAAGAGCAAGCAACACATTACGATAGTACATCGCAGAGGTTAGGAAAGCAGGGCCTAGTTTCTCAACGCCGTTCGTGTGGCTACGTATCTCAGATGCTAAGCGTCTTTTCAAGACGTTACAGGGCGAAGTAATGATAACGCACCATCTAAGGTTATCATGTCACACTGTTTCTGATAGACCGAGTGTATCAGAAATGACGGGACCGACCGCATAAAGGTTCTAATCCAGTCCCATTAAATGAACTGTGTTTTAAATTAATATCATTTTATGGAGTGTAAATGAATTTTAAAGTCTTTGTTATTCCACTAGGGGGCAAAATAGAGCAATAAACTCCATAAGTACCACAACCCATAACATTTCATCTCAGTTAAGTCCATTTCAGGTTCAGGTTGTAAACAGAGATACCCAGTATCCGTATCGGGCCAATACCAAAAATAATAATAATAATAATAATAATAATAATAATAATAATAATAATAATAATAATAATGTCAGGTAAACCCAGCCATAAATTAACAACGCTACCTGTAGATTCTGGCAGGTATTTGAAGAGATTTCCTGCGTTACCATTACCTGCATTTCCAATTATCTTTGCTTCGGGTACCCTAGTTTGAATAAGAAAAAGGATTTTGTGGATAAACATAAACAACAGAGATATCAGAAGGATTGTGGTCAAACGTAACCATAATGATAATGAGTCTTTATTGATCATGTATACATTACAGCACAGTGAAATTCTTTTCTTCGTATGTCCCAGCATGTCAGGAAGTTGGGGTCAGAGCGTAGGGTCAGCCATGATACGGCGCCCCTGGAGCAGAGAGGGTTAAGGGCCTTGCTCAAGGGCCCAACAGTGGAAGCTTGGCAATGCTGGGGCTTGAACCCCCGACCTTCTGATCAATAACCCAGAGCCTGAAAAGCTACGATACAATTATGACGATACAATTATCTGCGCGAAGTTAGTCTTGAGATTGGTAAACAATGCAATCCAATGAGAATTCATAATCCTGTCTCTCCAACTCTTAAAGATGTGTTAAATATCGTGTCAGAATCTGGAACACGTCTTCCATCATCTGCAGCGGGGAAGTAATGCTGCCGAATTTAGACCCGGCTGCATTTCTGCAAAGCCCGTTCCTTGGACGTTAGCCAGGTACATTCAGAAAGGAAGGGGGGGGACGAGGAAACCTACGGTGCCAAGAATTAATGTATCTGGAAAAAGTGTATATTAAAACATTGGCAGCTTAAATATGGTTCTCCATTAACATTTCAAAACAGGATTATGAATCACCAACAATAATGTGCAGGAGTATCTTTCCTTGAATTTCAGTCATCTTGGCTATAAGTTAGAGCTATAAAGGAGTGCCATGTCTTGCTCTGGTTCTGTCAAGTGTACATTTAGGAAGTGTCTACATACAGGAAGGAGAATGATTTAAATGAGGTCCTGTGTGAAGGATCAAGCGTGAAGCGTGAAGCTCAGACACAAGGACAGGCAGCGAGAAGAATCCAAACATGAGTGTCCTAGTGCTCTTCTCAGTGTATACTGACTCGATCCTCTGACCTCTGCTTTTATATATTCCATCTGTTCCTCATCATCATCTAGCTTTCTCCTTGGGATCGAACCGGAAAGTGCTAACTTAAAGGCCTTAGGGCAGGACTTAGTTAATTAGGCGAGGATTTCCTCTGCAGCCGAGCGGCTATAAAAGGCAATATCACTGCACAAGATCACAGAGTTCGACCACCGCTTCCTGCATGTCACCAACATTCCTTCACAAATCATCGTCTGACCATTAAGTCCTACCTATTATAGCAATGACACGAGATGTCCCGAGAGCCACTGATATCACGGACGCTGCTTGATGTGGACCGAATCCAATTACGTCGATTATGTTTATAGAAGTAGACATTTTTGGCAGTGCTGCAGTTTCTGACGAGTGTTATGTCTATAAACATTCCCACAGTGTGAATCACTTTAAAGTTAGTCTTTCTCCTAATGAATGTGTCCCCTACAAACATCAAAGGCACGCCATACCAGACCCTTGCCTCATATAATAGATTCAAGTAATGGGAATGGATTTGCCAAATACTTATACCCAGCATGGAGGGACTAACGAGATGTAAACTCAGATGTTTATGAGCAACTTGATTATATTTTCGAGGAACTCTTTTAAGAACCACAGAGCACCTTTTAATACAAAATAGTTCTCCAACCCCCGCCCCCTCCCCCCAAAAAAAAGTCAAAGCATACTATATGTGTCATCTTTTAATCACAACTTGCATTATCTGTATCAAAGCAACGATACGCACATTTGTTATGCGTGTTTTGGTTTTTTTTTGTAAATAAATGTTTATTTAAATATCTTAGCTTATTATTGATTGATTAAAACCGTTAAGTTTTATTTGTAAAACAATTCTTGGTAGTATTAACCCTATAAACCCTATAAAAACCCTTTCATTTCATTATCTATGTAACTGAGATCACCTATAGCATGTTATATAATCCGTAGCATGTCTTTTCTGCCCTCTAGTGGGCTTTCAGAGAAAAACAATTGCACTGCATGTGTTTACCGCTCAACCCGCTCAATTTAGAGAAATTCACGAAAGGGAATTATCATAATCAGTGCTATGAGCGTCTTTTTTTTTGTTGTTTGTTTGTTTGTTTGTTTGTAAATTAATGTTTATTTAATAATGCTAGCTTATTCTTGATTCAAACCATTACGTTTTATTTGTCAAATAACGCTCATGCAAGCCATACACACATTTGGCAGGCTATCATTTCATTTCCTCACTTTTCTTATATTCTGTATTATTATTATTTTTTAAAAAATCTGTATTTGTTTATTCTATACTATTGGGACAACGGCATGGTTCTAACACTCTCAGTAAGAGCACAAGTAGAAAAATATTTCGATCTAGATGTATCTAATGCGGCGTGAAACAATTACAATGCAATAATAAGTAAATTTTCATTGCAGAGGTTAATGGACTGTTTTATGTAACTATTACTGATGCTACATGATGTCATTTTGAATATCATGGTAGTAATTAAAATGAATTATTTTTTTTTTATATATATATATATGAAATGAACTGCACTCTATGAGAAATACACCCTTATTGTTAATACATAATATTAAACTTTAACCATGTAATAAAAATGATAATACATTTTTTAAGATTTTCAGTACGCCACTTACCACAATTCTCACATTTAACACATTATTCACAAACCTACAGTACGTACGCGAGTACTAAGTCTGCATCGAGTCTACACGAGCGTACAGACAGAATATGGTGCCGTTCAAAGGGATTATCTAAAGCTTCTTCTCGTCTGTTTGGACATCCTTCACTCCCAGCATTCCTCTCCTCTATTCCACACACTTACACAATTCCTGACACAGCCATTGTCCCTCATTTCCTGTCCATGTGTAGTGTATTGTCTCAGGGCCATTTGGATCCAATCATTATTCAGGGATGTTCTTGGATATAATCTCCATGCAATCCCATTGTTTGGAGTCTTAGAGTGCAGGACTCAAATGTTTGAAAAGTTCTCAACATTGACTATTAATATCTAGGGTTCAGCGGACAGCTCGTGAGAGTTAAGACCACGTCTCGCAGGACTGAAACTACCGATAGTTCAAATGGACACATCTGGATCATTGCCTGCTTCGAACAGTGCTTCAGAAACACCTCAGGTGTTGGACTCCAGTTTAGAGACCTACAGTTATGTTGAAAAAAAGAAAAGCTGATTGAGCACGAAGATGAGATATATATATATATATATACATACAATATTTCGAAAAAAGTTATAGTCTGTATAATGGGTTGCAAGACTGTTATTATTATTATTATTATTATTATTATTATTATTATTATTACTATTATTAGTTGACCAGTGATGCCAAAAAACGAATCAGCTAGTCATCTTTTCTGTAATTAACAAACTAGAATTCAAATTAAAATAAAAAAAGGTCACAGTTTCAATAAATTTGGACACTAAAGAGACCTTTCTACTGACTCTGAAAAACACCAGAAGAAAGATGTCTAGGGTTCCTGCTCACCTGCGTGAACATGCCATAGACCTGCTGCAGGGAGGCATGAGGACTGCAGATGTGTCCAGAGCAATAAACTGCAATGTCTGTAATGTAAGACGCCTAAGACGGTGCTACAGGGAGACAGGAAGGACAGCTGATCGTCCTCGCAGTGGAAAATTACATGTGACCGTGTGTCCCCTCAGACGTGATCGAGAACTTTCAAATGCCTCGGTGGAAGAGTGGGGGAACGTCTCACAGCAAGAACAGACCAATCTGGTGCAGTCCATGAGGATGAGATGAACGATGAAGCTCAGTATGCAGGAAATGCAGGAGAGCTCAGCGTCCACGTGAAGTCTTGTGTACGGTTTGATTAATAAGACTTGGCAGAAAGGGAGGGAGAACAGGAACATGGTGAGATTTTTTTTTTCTATTTGAGGAAGAAAAAAAAAATCAACAACAACAAAAAAAAAAAAAAAACATTGTTGGCATGAGGATATCCTAACAGGAACAGTCCATTCTCCACTGTGGAAGCTTGGCAGTCATGATGTTTACACACTCCGGCTTTCCAAAGACTTGATCGCTGGGAACGATTGGATAACGTAATGTGATGCCTTACTTCATCTCTAGTTTCTTAAGTTGTATTCACAAACAGGAAAATACTGGAAATCTGGGGGGGAAATTGGAAAAATGTTTTTCTTGAAAGAGAGAGAGAGAGAGAGAGAGAGAGAGAGAATTCTAGACGTAAATGAAACTTTATTATTCAGTAACTATTATCAATTATTCTGTAACCACAGTTGTTGGAAAAGTCTGAAAGTTACGAGCGACTTCGCATCCCAGGAGTATTCCCGCCTCACATACGGTCTTCCTGGGATTATTTCCCCTGCAGTTCTGTCAAGCATGAGCTAAGACCGTTAATCTATATAATATTTAAATCGGTATAATATTTCAATCTTAATTAAAACAGCGGTTGTAAAGGAGTTCCATCATGTGCAATCCAGCTGTAAGAAAGCAGTCATAACGAATCATAACGAATCAATAATGACAAATTTACATTCCACACCATTTTCTGATGCATCCAAGTCCAGATTTGTAAAATTCAGTGAAAGCCAGAAGCAGTGCACACCGCAACAAAACATCTATAAACCTTACGGCAATTTCTAATCATGTTCACATTTAATCGAATCTCATTTGGGGCCTCTGGCTTCAGGCCTGGAGCAGCCTGCTCTGCTCTGCTCTGCTCTACTCTACTCTGCTATCTTGCTATTAGCTAGCACCTGTAGAACCGTTACACATCACAGCGGCGTAACAAAAGGGTAGCAAGGCCCCCCAAGCAATCTGGATTATCTTGATAACGATAGTGCTCGGTGTAATATGTCTCCCACTCTTAATATCCCCTCTCTTCTGCCCTCTGCAAAGCACGAGAGGAAAAGGTGGGACGTTATTAACGTTATCAGAGCCACTTTGCTGAGGTTTGGAGTTGCAACAGCGGGATGGAAGGAAAGAAGAAAGGAAGGAAGGCGGAGTGTTCTTGGAGTGTGTGTTTTCATCCAGCAAAGGGAAATAGCTTAAACAAGCAGCAGGGAACTCGTTCGGCACTCGTTCACTTTCACCCACCGACGTGCAAAAATACACCATCCACAAATACATCAGGAGCACACCCTCGGACCGATCGTCATCCTGCTGTCAGACACTAACCTCCGATGACGCCCGGACCTGGCGTCTTCGCTTCGTCTCGTAGGAAAGGGTCAGGCCAGACGGCCCTCCGAGCCTTTTATATAATATAAACAGTCAAGCTGAAAACCTCAAGCAAACAAAACAATGGAAAGCACACGGCCAAGTGCGGAGGTCTTTACAGTTCGCAACACTTGCACGGCATGTACAACTTTGTCTTCCGCTAAATTCGATGACAGCACAGGCGCCAGAACTACTGCAAAGCGAAACCACTCAAATTCACTCAACACGAAATGTCGGCGCAAACTATGCACTAGCCCCCGACCCCCCCCCCCAAAAAAAATGACATCTCAGCAAGTGAAAGTATCTTAACACAGTCCAAGTGATCTAATATTTCCTATTATAAGATTAAAATAAACCAAATATCCCATAATTAATCTTATTTCTAGACATTTGTGTTAATTTCTAGATACACAGTAGGTACAGTGTGTTGAAGAAATACTCAGACTTTTAAGCATTTCTTTCTAGAAAGAAGCAAAATAATCCGGCAATAGAATGAGAAAATGTAAAGCTTGAATTTAGTCAATGTATAGACAAATTTAGTTAACTTTTACTATATTCATATGTACTATATGGCTAAAAGTATGTGGACACCTGACCATCACACCCATATGCGGTTCTTCTCCAAACTGTTACCACAATGTCAGAAGCACACAATGGTCTCGAATGTCTTTGTACGTGGTCACATTACAATTTCCCTTCACTGCAACTAAGAAGACCGAACTACTCATCCAGGAAGTCAGAAAAGAGCCAAGGACAACATCAAAGGAACTACAGGCCTGTCTGGCATCATGTTCATGACTCGACTATCAGAAAGACTCTGGGGGAAAAAATGGCATCCATGGAAGAGTGGCGAGGTGAAAACCACTGCTAACCCAGAAGAACATTAAGGCTCGTCTGAATTTTGCCAAAAGACACCTTGATGATCTTCAAACCTTTTGGGGAATTTGGAGAATGTCCTGTGGATTGATGAGTCGAAAGTGGAACTGTTTGGAAGACAGGGATGTCATTACGTCTGGCGTAAACCAAACACAGAATTCCACAAAAAGTGGAAAATCATACCTTCGGTCAAGCATGGTGGAGGCAGTGTGGTGGTGTGGGGATGCTTTGCTGCTTCAGGGTCTGGGCAACTTTCAGTAATTGAAGGAAACATGAATTCTGCTCTCGACCAGAAGATCCTAAAGGAGAACGTCCGGTCTTGAGTCTGTAAGTTGAAACTCACACAACTGGATTATGTATCCAAAGCATAGGAGTAAATCCTAGTCCTAGAAGTAAGTGAAAGTCTGATCTCTGATTTACCCCAAAGTTTCCAGAGAAACAGGATGTTTCTAAAGAAATTCTGAGAAATAATGAAATGAAAAGTTTCTAATTACTATTTAAAGCAGCGTCAAGTAAAATAACCGAGAAAAATCAGGGGTTTTGGGTTTTTTTTTTTTTTTTACTGTGGATGCTGTCGAATCAATTTGTTAAAATCTGGCACATTTGACATCCCTTTTGTATTATTAATGTGTATTGTCCCTGATTAAATAAATAAATAAATAAACGTGTTATTCAATCAGAACGATCTCTAAGGTGCACTACACTACAGTCTTGCAGTGTTCTAAGGAAATTAGCTGGTAGGGTTTCCCAGGATTCTCAGAGAACCTGCTACACGTCTTCTTTCTCTGCGAGTAAAATCCATCGATGTTTTCATCAGGGATATGGTCCATTACTTACAAAGATTTTTCTTTAAAAATCACTAACTCTGAACAAAACTCATTGTGCGTACGGAGCTCGACGTAGGAGGGAGCGCTAAACCTACTGACACGGATTCTGGAATTTTCATCTCCACATTTTTTTAACTCGGAGGCAGATGATTTCATCTGAAGAGGACAGGGTGCTTTACTTCCTGTCCTGCTTATGCAATTATGTGGGTGAAGCCGGATTCGTTTCAGATGCCCACATGCGTCCTGGCTTTAACTCTCGACGTGATTTTACACTTCGGGTTCACTCGGTGAAGCAATGCCGTGTCCATGAAAAAAAAGAACGAGAGAGAGAGAGCGAGAGAGAGAGAGTCCATGAAAATTCAAACACAAATCAACGGACCAAACAAACAAGCAAATGAGACACGATTACGCTTAAGTGTCAAAACAAACCACGATGTCGAGTGCCGAAAATCAGACGACGCTGTCTGTGTGTATCAGATCCCGTCTCGTTCTGAGATTATTTGCAAATCAGGATTTACCGAAAAAGCAATTTTATCAACAAATCCACGAGGAACTGTTTAAATTCAATAGCCGGAAGGACGTGAAACCATCTTATATCAAAACCAATCTTATTTTGGATGATCAAAGACCTTCCTCACATATTATTTGCACATATACATACATACACGTATTTATTCGTCGTTCTATTTTCCTGTCAGGAACAAATTAAAAACTAAAAACCTCAAAGATGAATGCTTATTTGATTACATCCAGGCAAGTGAAACTATTTCTTTTGCACTGGCGTTTTTTTTTTTTTTTTTTTAATCGTCAGAAACAGCAGGTAGAAACATTTACCTGACCTTTATTTATAGTTTTTAGCCACCTCTAATTTCAAACGTACATCAGAGTCAATTTAAGCCACATTCAGGACAAAATCTCCTAATAGTCCTTGAGGAAAACCTACAACCATGCGACGTAATCCCTGATATTCGTCGAGAGGACAGTTCTCTCCTCACAATGTCTATAATCATTTCCAATCTCATACCTGAAACTTGATACGAGTCGTTCAATATGATCTCTTTTCTCATTATTATTTGTTAAATTAACATGCCTCAACTAGATTTTTGGCGGAAATGCGAATGCAAAAGTTCGGGATCGCGGCGTCACTCGAGTTATATCCGGCCGTCTCTGAAGTTATGTTGTTTTCTCGAGAAATTATTTTTCTCGTGATGTCAAAATGCACGATTAGGTGTACACGAGGTACGTCACGGATGAGTGCGTCCGGGTTTTTTTTTATCTTAATCAGGGACTGGTTAAAGAGAAAATAGCTGGTGCAGGGGTAGCATTAATGTCCCTGTGTAGATCCTGAGCTCATGACTACATTTTGCCCAGAATTTCCCCTTCATCTTTCTATCTAGCCTTAAATTTGTCGGGCAAATGTTTTAATTAGAGCGCACGGTTGCTTAGTGGTTAGCACATTCGCCCGAAAAGGATTAAGCGGTATAGAAGATGGATGGGTGGATGGATGGATGTTTTAATTAGTGTCCGTGACTTGAAAAACCGACTCGTAAAATCAAATTTTCTACATCTTTTTTGTGGATTTTGTTGGTCCTGCGTGTTGATATTGTATGTTGAATTGAAGAAGAAAAAAAAGAATGATCAGGTCATATGAAATCAGGCAAACTCAAAAGTCTCATGTCGTATGTTTTTCCGCTCTGTTCCTACATAACAAAGGCTAAAAGGTCTGTCTAGGCGGAGCACTTTGAGCCAAAACTCGAGCTAAAAAGGAAGCATTAGCCTCCTGCTAATGCGTCCTGCAAGCCAAATGACTTCACACACAATAAGGGTGGGTCAAGCTGGTGGACATGATGGAGCCAGTGCTCCTGTAATGTTTTCCGTTAGCTCTGCACTGTCGAGTATGTCCTGACACTTTCTGCCAGACACTGGTTTAAAATAACGTGCAAGCGTCATTACATCCTTTCATTCATCCTATTTAATCAGAAACACATACGATTGATCTGAGGGTCATTTGATTAAAATGAGCTTCTATTTACAGCAGATGTACTAATACTAAAGCTTTCTTGTTGAAAAGTGTCAATAACGATGCGTGCGTGACCAAACTATCCGATCACATATGTATCGTACGTCCTTCAAAATATCCCACAGCACTCCAGATCTCGCTTATGAACTCGATTTATCATTAAAGCCACGACTGCATCCACGGACCATTCCGCTGGAGGATGTGAACATGGTCTTCGTACCTCCGACATGCGTGACACATACCGTATATGACCCTTACACTACACCGATATCGACGAACCCAATCACGGCTAATAGTTATCGACTCTCAGCTTTCAATTAGGATCGAGTCCTTGATATCCCATTAGCACTAATGGCTCTCTCGGGGGTTTGATTACACCAAAAGCCTGCAGTTTGGCTCAAAGAGAAGTGAAGAAAAGTACCTAGGAGTTCTTTCAATCCATTTATGAACCCTTAAAAGGCTTTCTTGGAAAATATTTTATATATTTGTCGCATACGTTGACCTGTCGTGTCACTGCATAGACCGAAGATTGATTGGAAACTTCAGTGCAAACTGCCAACTCGGCACTTTGAGCGTCTGGCGGGTGTCTGATAGCGTATGAAATCTGTCAATCTAGAAATAATAGGTTGTTAACTTCAGAATGACGTCTCAGTTAACTGCCTGGAAAAAAAAAGAGATGTTTTGGGGATGGTAGAAGTGGTCAGGAGAAGGACAGGAAAATTAGCTCTGGCGGATATACCATGGACTAGGGGTGGGCGATATGACAAAAATATCATACCACGATACATGATGTGTATCACGATGTACAGTATGGTTGCACCATTTTTTAAAGACATTTAGAAATACTTTTATTTTAATGTCCTACAAAAATTGGACATTACGAGCACATGATGATTTTCAGGATTTGACCTCTATTGTCATATTGCCCAACCCTACCATGGACAGGATTAGTAGAATACAGGATTTAGTAGAATACTTAATATCTAGTCAAATAAAATTACCATTCTGTGTACAGCCCCCTCCACTAATATTGGCACCCTTGGTAAATATGAGCAAAGATGACTATGGAAAATTGTCTTTATGGTTCATCAAACAAGTGCAAACAAAACACAGATTTATAAAAAAATAAATAAATAAATAAATAAATAAAAAACAACTTTGTTAAATAAAGGTGTGCAAGAATTATTGTCACCCTTTTAGTCAATACTTTGTGCTACCTCCCGCTGCCAAGAATTGGAGAATACATGACGAGGGACCTGAGACCGTTCCTCCGTACAGAATCTCTCCAGATCCTTCACATTTCGAGGTCCACGCTGGTGGAATCTCCTCTTCAGTTCACCCCACAGGTTTTCTATGGGGTTCAGGTCAGGGGACTGGGATGGTCATGGCAGGACCTTGATTTTGTGGTCAGTAAACCATTTTTGTGTTGATTTTGATGTATGTTTTGGATCATCGTCCTGCTGGAAGATCCAACCACGGCCCATTTGAAGCTTTCTGTCAGAGGCAGTCAGGTTTTCATTTAATATCTGTTGATATTTGATAGAGTCCATGATGCCATGTATCCTAAAAAAATGTCCAGGTCCTCTGGCAGAAAAACAGCCCCAAAACATTAAAGAGCCACCACCATATTTAACCGTGGGCATGAGGTACTTTTCCATATGGCTACCTCTCTGTGTGCACCGAAACCACCTCTGGTGTTTATTGCCAAAAAGCTCTATTGGTTTCATCTGACCATAGAACCCGATCCCATTTGAAGTTCCAGTAGTGTCTAACCATCCTCTTCACAGTGCGTTGAGACAATATACACACACACGTCCTCTTCCATGTTGATTCATAACATTTCCAGTTGACTGGAACGTCTTAATTATTGCCCTGATGGTGGAAATGGCCATTTTCAGTGCTTGTGCTATTTCCTTATAGACACTTCCCATTTTGTGAAGCTCAACAACCTTTTGCCGCACATCACAGCTATATTCCTTGGTCTTACTTATTGTTATGAATGACTAAGGGAATCTGTGGGGCCTGTGTGTTACCCCATATTGATACTCCTGTGAAACAGGAAGTCATGGTTGAACAATTTCCTCTTCCTAGTCACCCATGCAATTGTTTGATGTCCGTGAGAGCAGAGTATTTTTGTGAATCTTTTAAACAAAAGATCAGAAGGTTAAACAATAAAGACAATTTTTCACAACCTTCTCCGCTCATATTTACCAAGGGTGCCAATATTAGCGGAGGGCGCTGTACATCTTATAGCACTAATCCATGCTGGGGTGCCTGATGTGATTTTCATGCAACAACACAGCCCAAAGTGTTCTATTCTACTTATACCTCAATGATTTGCCAACGATTACAATGTTCATTTATTAATGAAAAATGACATCGCACTTTTTAACTGTTTATAGTTACATGTAATGTTCAACGGACAAGTTAGTTCCTCTTATCGCTTACGTTACAGCAGCTACATACTAACGGTTGTTCCCTCACAAGCTTATCGAAGTTATCAAGACAAAGAATAAACACAACGTTCTTACTGTTACAGTACTGTTTTAAGGCGCTGACACTGGAGACTCCTTCCACAAACCTTACCTAACAGAAGATGACACCATATCAACACTTATACGTTTCTCTTAGTTAAACAACAACACTTTAGCCCGAGGTAATGGTCGGACGTCTTCTAGAAACTTTAGCATATTAGAACTAGCACATTAATATGATTCATTTATGGTACGGCTAGAACTCCTATCAGAGCCGTTGTTATAGAAATCCGACGCATCGGAGCTGTGGCACTGTTTATTCGAAATGAAATGACTCGAAGTAACACGTTCCAGATGTATTCCTATAGTGCTGGGCTTTTTCAAGCTTCAGCTACTTAAAAGGCCAGATATATAACATGGCAGCCACACAAAAGATGCCTGAAATATGTTTGGGCAGCTTGAACACAATTCTAAGCCTTGCTTTTGATGCACCATGGGAACCACCCTCTCAGTCAGTTGGTTTAGTCCACTGAAAGGGAAATTCTGTCCCAGTGATATCATCAGTCTGAAAAAGAGAACTCGCCAGCGCCTTTCTGTCAACTGAACATTATTTTTATTGTAGTTGCCGGGTTGTTTTTTTTTTTTGTTTTTTTTTGTAATGCTTGACCATTTATATATTATTTATTACACTTCTGTAACTTATTTCTAACTGGCAACACATTGAGTTTGGAGTCAACTCTACAGCAATGTTGATTACAAGTAAGTGAAACATTTTACTAGTCTTTAGTCATTATTTCATTTCATTTGGTAGTTGTTTAAAAAAGATTAAGCAAATGTGTGATGTAAAAAAAAAAAAGAAGAAGAAGAAGAAAAAAAAGGCCTGGAAAGCGAGAGATTTTTTGTTTATTAGGACCTAAATTCTTACATTCACACAGAAGAACGGTCTTGATGTTCAGAAATATAGAGCGTGTGTATTTTGGATGCTTTTTTGGATCACCGAAGGAGCAGGTGCAAGAATTTAATGACTTAATGAAATCGAAATGTGTGAGGTAAAAAATTAAATAAAATAAAAATAGACAAACAAATGTGTACCGAAAGGGTGGAGGGTTTTTTTGGGGTTTATTTTTATTTATTTTTTTTGGACCTTTGGTCAAAAATGTTGAATGCTCATGAGAATTTGTCACTTTTTAATACACACACTATGCAAGGTATAATACAGGAATAATAAAGGAGAATAAACATTATTGAATGTATACATAGAGCCATCGTGTTGCATGAGCCGTCCGGTTTACAATCATCTTCCGTTTACAGTCCACGCAGCGCATGCTGACACGTCGTGATCATTATAAATCGAATAAAATGTTTGTAAATCAGAAATCCAAGCTTCAGAGAGAAGCTTTTCGATGCCACGAGAAGCACCGGAGCCCCTCTGTCCACTGGCGCTCGGTCAACCGGGTGTTGTTAGCGACGAGCGGTATCAACGGGGCATGCGAGCAATTACACCTATGACCTAATGCTCCTCTACCTAGCAGACCTGACCAGAGCGAAAGGTGCCTGTTTTGCACACAAATCGGACTCGTCACCGATGAAACCGTATATGAGGTAGAAAGAGAAAGAACAGCTGGAAAGCAAAGACCATGGAAAATGTCGGATATATTTATACAGCTCAGAAACCCTCTGCGCCATGTCAGGGGTATTCGTCGGACCATTAAGGGGCCAATGAGCTGTCGCCGTAATTAAGCTGTTTATCTTTTTCTGTCCTTCTCTATGACGTCACACTGAACGCTGTTCTCGATATAACATTGCGACAGCCATTAGTGACGGTTGGTACTCTTCCTGTCTCAAAAAGATTGGAAATTAGGACATTTTGGTAGACCCGTAGACTTTTTTTAAATACAGTACAGTTATTGATGATTTGTAAAAGAAATAAGGTGGCCTGGGGTGCACGGTGGCCCTGTGTGTGCGGAGTTTGCATGTTCTCCCCGTGCTGCAGGGGTTTCCTCCGGGTACTCCGGTTTCCTCCCCCAGTCCAAAGACATGCGTGGTAGGCTGATTGGCATGTCCAAAGTGTCCGTAGTGTATGAATGGGTGTGTGAGTGTGCATGTGATTGTGCCCTGCGATGGATTGGCACCCTGTCCAGGGTGTATCCCGCCTCGTGCCCCATGCTCCCTGGGATAGGCTCCAGGTTTCCCCGTGACCCTGAAAAGGAGTAAGCGGTATAGAAGATGGATGGGTGGATGGATAAGGTGGCCTCAACCAAAAACTTTACAAGGCCACTTTACAAGTTTTCAGCGTTACGTTACCTTGGAGTCTAAGCATTATTTTAAGGTTCATGTTGCTTTGCTACTGGAAATGTGTGAGCCGTGTTTTGGTCATTTAACACGATTTATTGGTGTGGCTTTGATTGATTTTTTTTCCTTCCCAGCTCCCAGACTCTCTCTCGAACATCAAATAATCTCAGATTAAGCTCCGACGACATGATCTCCAGTTGCGAATCCTACAAGCCATCAGCTAAACACCTGCGTCTTCATTTTGCGTATTCTTATTGTACTAAGTGTTATTTTTACTGACAAGCGTTCCCCTATCCCTCCCCCCCCCCCCTTCCCCATCCCCCCTCCGAGGGTGCAAGGAACAGCAGCGGTTTAGCAGATGCCTTCAAGATGGAGTCGCTGAACGTTGCCCCTCATGTATGTCTGTGAGCGTGATGGTTGGATCTTAATTGAGTGTTTATTTTGTATGTGTAGAGTAGAGAGCATGCAGCTCGGGAGCACGTATCACCCTGAGACAAGACCCTCCCAGGCCATTCAGAAACTTGTAAACTTGTACAGGTTTCTAGACTGGGAGGACTACAATCGCACGCTACATCTGTTATCAGCTTCCAAAACCTAAAAAGCACGACTTCCTGTAGGGCCGCCCGGAGTGTTTTGAAAAGGAAGTGGCTGTATAAAAGCAGATCCATGTGATACCATCGCACATATGATTTGCACGCACGAGTCCTGTTGTTATATTGCTATATTGTGTTTACGTCTTATTTGAATGATCATTATTACACTATTTACACCATAAGTTACCATAACAACATCCTGCTGTAAGGTCAGCCAAATTTCGTGCATTTCAGTACCTCAGCAAAGTTCTATCTGCTTCGCTGGATCATTTCTGTGTTGTTGCCAAGCTGACCTCTCAAACAGGAAAAGGACATTTTGTGTGGATGTGTAGAATAAAAGCAAAGCAAGGAGAGAGAGAGAGAGAGAGAGAGAGAGAGAGAGAGAGAGAGAGAGAGAGAGAGAGTCACATTTCTCCTCAGTGATTATTGGAAAAGCATTAAAATGCGATGCAGCCTGAAGCTAATACGGGGTACATCTGCTAATGTTATGGTGATTTGACCAGCAACATTGCACTGCATTTTGCAAACCACCTATTTAGGACATAAGCAATAGTTGCATAAGCTCAAATATTTATGCTACAGCTATGTCAGATGTTCACTGCACCCCTCTGAACAAGAAGATAAAGTCTGGGAGTTTAACACTAAACATAATCTGCCATTACATCTATGGACAAACCTACAGTGTCCTTGGTATATTAAATATTCCATATCAAATTTGACAGCTAGGAGATCACACAGACGCTGAGGACTTTGGTGTCCTCATAACTAGTCACGCCCATGCTCCACATCCCTGTTCTTTCCTTATTTGTCCAATTCTGAGCCATCTCTAAGCGGTACCATTTCGTTTATTAAGGCTGTTCAGATCAGACGAGGTGAAACAACACTGCTCGATGAAGCTCCACCAGCCACATCCAGCATGGTTCTACATACAGCATACAGATCTTGCACTGAGAGCTGCGAAAACCCTCCGACTGTTTACATATCGGAGCAATCTGCGCTATGTAGCTCCCGGTCCAGCTGTCTTCCCTTGACCCTCCAGTCGCCTATGGGAAAGACAGAAACCGCCCCAGGCGTTGAAGTTTTATGGCTCACCAGCCAGTATGTAGAAAGGATTTGTTTCCACCATCTGTTCCTGGCTGTGCTCTGTTAGGAAAGAATCAGGAAAGGTGAAAGTAAATGGGTGGCAGATGAACATGTGAAGTTATGAGGCAAGGTAATCTAGCTGCTTCTCTGTTTCTCCGTAGAGCAACAAAAAGAGAGATGAATTCAAATCGAGCAAATTACTCAGTATCACCTCAAGAATAATCCATGGGAAATTCCTAAGAAGGAAGACGTTCCTTTCGTGTTTGGAGACATCGCTAACGTTCGCCCGGTGAAAACGGCACGTTTGACTCACTTTATTTGTTTGTCTTTTTTTAGAAATCGAAGCCAAGGAGGCTTGCGATTGGCTCCGAGCGGCCGGCTTCCCTCAGTATGCACAGCTTTTCAAAAGTAAATATTTATTTTCAGAATTCCTTGTTGTAATTAATTGCGGCAACAATCGCACACTTTCGAACGAACAGCAAACAATGCTTGACATGTAATTCTGTCTGGCGTCTAGACTGCCATATTCCTATCGACATAGACTGGGCGAAGAGTGATCATGAATTCCTGGATAGTGACACATTAGACTCTCTCTGCAGGTGAGTGCATGTTTTTCTGGATTGTATTTTGCATGAGATGGGAATTTGGGGCGATATAATAGTACTCATTCATTTCTGAGACATTCATGTGTTCTTTTGCACCCAGGAGACTAAACACCTTAAACAAATGTGCGGAGATGAAGCTGGATCTGAGCAGATTCAAACGACGAGTGAGTTTATGAGAGAACTTGAGTTGAGAATAAATCTTCACACCATGAAACGAACTTTGTTTTCTACATCCTAAACCTAGACCTACTGACATGCACTTGGGTCATTTGTTATTTTTTTCAATCTAGGGTGAAGTTGATGACGATGTGGAGCCTTGTGCCATCAGCCCAAAGTGGTCCTACGACCAAAAGAGTAGGCGCTGGATACGTACAGATGGTATGGACTTTCAGCCATCTGTGGACAGCACTGTCTCAAGTCTTAGAAGGTCTGAAAGCTGTGAAGCTTCTCTGTCAGATAGCAGTGAGCACCATGAGATTCACTCCATGCACAGCTCCAGCAGTAGTGACAGCGATGGCGGTGGTGCCACCTTTAAATCTTCTGAAGATCCTGAGACAAGCCGAAGCTCCTCTAGATGCTCCTCCACCTACAAGCACTTGTCCCCAGACAGTTCCTACAGTGGACCGCCATCTCCAGGAGAGCCTCATAACTTCAGCAGTGAAGAGCGCTTCCCTGAGAGGCCTCCTCTGAAGAAGGGTCAGAGCCTTCTTCGCAAGATGGACAAGCTCCGACTCCGAGGGTCAACACTACGGCCCCGTGCCCAAGGTGGGAAATCACGGTTGGTCATAAGCAGTCCTGTGCTACAGGAGGGTCACGGGGAGGACAAGCATGAGGAGCTCCACCATCTTAATATTTCAGGGCTCCCAGATAAGGCATGTAGCCCAATATCCTGTACACCACCTTACGGCTCTAGCAGCAGTCCCTCAGAGAACAGCAGTGCAGTCAGTACACCCAGTCCTGTCACCAAGGTTCGTAGTAACTATAAAAGACAGAATATTCAAACGCAGGTAAAAGAACAAGCCTGTATTAGTGAGCAAGAGCTTCCCGACCAACACAGTCTTAATGGTAACACCATCTTTGAGATCCCACGTGGTCACAAGCCAGGTACTTTTCCCACCGTTTTGCACAATACTGTGCTGTCACCTATTGATAACACCTCCGTCAACTGGAGGACCGGAAGCTTTCACGGATGCCATCGCCGTAGATGTCGAAGCAGTACGTCCAAAGACCAAGAACCGCCATGCAGTCCTCTGGTGGCACATGACCATCGTGTTAGCATTTATGACAATGTCCCAGATCATATGCATATTATAGAGGACGATGTGTTTTCAGCCTTGGATAATGTAATGGAACGTATCAACGGACTACAGCAATTGGTCACTTCATGGACAGACAAACTGCCCGAGGATGAAGATTCAGATTTATCCCACTCCAACTCTCCATCCCCTTCTTCTCTGACTGACATCCACCTTGAGATCAAAGAGCAGAGTGAAACGGACCAAACGGGTCCCAAGCAAAATTACAACAAAATCTCACAGGCATGGTCACGTACCGTCCAATTCCCCGGGTAAGTTACAATTACACCACCTTTCGGAAAATTGTAAACACATCTGATCTGTTGTTACATTGCAATAGCAAACAATGCTGTACATTTTCAGTGCTCAGAAACTTCACTGGTGCAGTGAACAGATCTCAACATCTAGCCCCACCACCGGAGCCATCGAGTCCCAGCTTGCCCCATGTGTCTCCATGCTGCAGAGACTGAGTTTGCTCAGATTGACTGTTCTGATGGACAAACACTCACCCTTCAGCAAGCAAGGATGGAACTGGTAAGTTGAGCTAACACAGATAAAAAAAAAATAAAAAAAAGGATGAAGGAACTGCTAAAGAACAAATGTTATAATGTGTGTAGAAGTGAGAGAGACCAGGTTTAGCGAATCAATCATTGTTTATTTATGGAAACACACCATTTACCAGACTAATATACAACAAGTAACCATGGTTCTCGGACTGAGATGATGACCACCGACCAGGGCAGTTGCCTTTGGAAATACTGGAGTTTTTCCTGTTTGATTGTTTCCTTGTCAAGTGCTAATAGCAAACCAGGACCAGGCTATTCAAGTTCATCCGAGTCCAAGTGCTCGCGGTCCTCCACTCGCATACGTAACTTACCATTCTACTTTCTTTCGTTCCAGACCCCCAAAGCAGTTTCTTTGGTGGAAACTAGTGGCGACTGTCTATCAAAGACATCATGAGGGTTAATAACACCAGACAATACATTATTTATTGAGACTCAAAATATAAATCAAGTATCAATACTACTTCCTGTTGAGGAAAAGAATCACTCGATGTGCCGATATTGTATTCTTTCGATGATAAGAACACAGCTTTTAAGGACATTGATATGCTGACGCCTTATTTTTTCCATTTTCCTTTCTCTTTCACGTTGTTGCATTCTTGCTAACAGCTTTTGCATCTGCCCGATTTTTACTGCCAGCTCTTTTGATCTGCATTCGATATGAAATGCTAGATTTGTGCGCCAGATTCGTCAACTCCGAACCCCCTATTCATTACCTGGTTGCTGTACAAAATCACTAAATGGCAGCCTACAGGATAAGTCAAGTGTGCTAGCCTCTCGACTTCATTTTGTTTGGCAGCTATGCCGTTGATAATGTCGTCCTGCAACACCACCACGTACGTAAAAAACAACGTGGGAGTAATAAAGCATTGGACATTCTAAGTTCCTGTGCAGAAACTGGAGTAATACTGATTGCTTAAAGCAAAAAGGACAGCGTAATTGACTTTTTGAGGCGAAAGTAATGGTCTATCTGTTTTAACAACCACTGGGCTAAGTACAAAAGAAATAACCTTGTTAAATCCCCCACCCATACCCAACACACACACACACACACACACACACACTACATTCAGTATTCAGCACAGTCAATTCTGTGTATGATCCTTGATTTCAGATAAGTCTTGTCTGCTGCAGTCCAGTGACTTCTTCCTCCCTTTTCATTTCCAAAGAACAATATCAGCTGCAGTTTACAAAGCCACAGGAAGTCCAGAGATGTTTGTGCCGTGTTCAGCCGGTAGTGGAACATCGTTGGGATAATGGAATGGAGAGGATACCGATATTGTCTTTTTAATTGAATTCAAATGCGTAGTTCGATGCTAAAGAGCGTTAGGCCCGAAATGGAAATGAAAGTCTAATGAAAAGCTTTGCTAGCTCTGATATCAAAGGAAACCCCATTAGATGGAAATTGGTAAATTCACTGTTGGATGGGTGGGCAAGTTCCTGGCATCTGAGACTTGAATGGCTTTTAAGTTTGATCTGAATCAAATAATGACAAGTGGCCCTTCAGGTGCATAGCCTGTGAGCACTGCAGTCGAGTTTCCGACATAATCAGATCAGATCCGATCTTTGCAAAAATCTCTATCGACGGACGTCTGAAATTTATCGGGAATTCTTCGTACACAAGTCAATATTTACCCAATACTGTATATACGGTGCTCCAAATAATCATATTGTTTATATTCCAAATATTCATATGTTGTTGTTGTGCTGTCCTTCTTCGTTTGTTTTATTTATTTGGTTATTTTCTAATAAGTATAGTTGGTCTATTTCCCAAACTAGTAGCCCAATTGAAACCACCATGACCCTGACCAGGTAGTTAAGGAGAAATGAATTAAATGTAAATGTGATGTGCAGAGACTCACATTCATGTTAATTAAAGTAGTGTTTATTTGCCCCTCAAGCTTGACCTTGAAATCTGACCTCTCGCTCAGCCCTGCAAGCTTCACACAGAATATTCCCTTTAGTCCCTGGCTGCACATGACTAGTCTCGACTAGTCAAAAAACTGTATTTGTTTAACTCGTTTCTTTACTAACAGTTTGCTCACGTCGTTAAACACTCGAGTAAGTAGAAGTAGAGAAGAGCGCACTCCAACAGACAAATGAAATGTCAAACACTCACAAGAACACTCACAAGCTTTAATGAAGCAGTCCATAAGAGGTTCTTCTCGATATCTTTCAAAGAACATTAAAACTCTTGACTTTTAAAAAAGAAATCTTTTTCCTATATTTTTTTGGTAGCCCACAGTCATGTTTGATACGCAGTGAGTGAACATCGTGTGTTTTTCCACCGTAGGACAGTCCCGAAAGTCTACAGAAAGATGAACGCTTCGGACCACAAGAACAGGAAGGTGTTTGGTGTAGCTTTGCTTCAGAGTGTCCGGAGGTCAGGAAAACCTCTGCCTCCAAGCATCCTCAGAGCAATGGAGTTCCTTAAGACTGAATGCCTGGATCAGGTGAGATCCTCAGTACGTCATCCATGAATAAATTCCATGCTAGAAGAAGAAACTTTTGCCTAGTCCAAAGGTAGATAAGAGCATTGGGTTATTTTTAGGGTCATAGGGTCATCATCATACACGTTTTATTATTTCTGTTCAACAGGTCGGCCTCTTCCGGAAGTCTGGGGTCAAATCACGAATTCAGTATCTAAGGGACATGATTGAAGCTGACCCTGACGGCTTTTCCTTTGAGGGCCAGTCTGCGTTCGACGTAGCCGACATGATAAAGCAATATTTCAGAGACCTACCCGAGCCCATTTTCTCCAGCAAGCTGTGCGAGAGTTTCCTGCACATCTACCAGTGTAGGCATTCCCAAGCAGACCTCCTTCCATAGTTCCATAGATATCCAAAGAATATCGATCATGAGAATTACAAAACATGTCGCACGTAGTCGTTATGTTTTCTGAGACACTTATCTTTCTGGATATCCGTTCGGATTTCTTTCACCGAGTCATCCTTTCATCCACTACAGACTTCCCAAAGGATCAACAGTTTGGAGCAGTCCAGGCAGCCATCTTCCTCCTGCCGGATGAGAACCGAGAAGCTCTTCAGTGCCTCCTCTTCTTCCTCCATGAAGTGGTGGCCTGTGTGGAGGAAAACCAGATGACCCCGACAAATATTGCTGTTTGCCTGGCCCCATCTCTTTTCCATCTCAATGTTCTCAAGAGAGACAGCACCAGCAGCAGGTCTTTGACATTTTCTTTCATATGTATATATATTTAAAAAATATTGGACATTTGTCTGACAATCTAGCAATTCTGTAAGTTAGATGTATTTTATTTTACCTTTCGTAAAAAAAGTGATTTTCTGCCGAAATTCCCCCATTGGCCCTTCTCTATCATGGCCCCCTAATAATCTCCATCCCTGAAGTCCATGACTTCCTGTTTCACTGAGGTATAAAATCTGAATTTCCATGCGATTATTGACCGTCTATAAAATCTGGATGCCGACGGTGCTAATAATTCTGGAGACGACCGTTCCTTACACTCGCCATGTCTGTACTTCCTCCGTGACATGCTGTGTTTGGAGATGACGGGCCACGATAATGTCAACGAGAGGAAGTCGAGATTGTAATGACGTCACCGGCAGAACGCCGTAGAGTAAACACATCCAGGCGGTTGAGCCTGTAATCTCTTTTCCAGCGCCGTCTTCCTGCTGAGTTTTTGGGTGGAGTGCAACAAATTGTCAGACTACAGAAATAATATCTTTTCTGTAACTGAACACCAAGCGCTGCTGGATTGAAGGTTGTTTTTGTGTGAAAGGGAAAAAAGTAAACCTGGACAGGATCTCCAGAAAACTTCAGCACAATGTTCCTGAAAAATGAAATATTAAGAGGGGCAATAACTTTTCATCATAACAACAGTTTCTCAGTCAACTCTCCCAGCAGATGGAGCAGGAAGGAATGATCCTAGTTAGGATTTCCACAAGGCGTCTAAGCATCGTCGGTGTATGAATTGCAGAGTATTCTTATGACATTTCCTGTTCGTTTGTTTGGGGTTTTTTTTAACACAGGGCAGGGCAAAGGAAGTACAGCTTGGGAAGACCGGACCAGAGAGATCTGAGTGAGAACTTGGCTGCTACTCAGGGGCTAGCACATATGGTGACGGAGTGCACCAGACTGTTCCAGGTACTGTACCCTTTTCCCGGTTTTAATTCGAATCTTGCATGCAGGTGGCGTGGCGTAACTCCACCAGTGGCAGGAGGGTTGCTTTAAAAATCTAACATACACTATATGGCCAAAGGTATGTGGACAACCTGAGTATTAAACATCCTATTCCGAATCCGTTCTCTACTCCCCCAGGAAGGCTTTCCACTAGATTTTGGGGCATGGCTGTGGGGATTCGTGTTCATTCAGCTCCAAGAGCGTTAGTGAGGTCGAAGTCAGGCGCTGATGTTGATGTGAGGAGGCTCCAGTTCATCCCAAAGGTGTTCAGTAGGGTTGAGGTCAGGGCTCTGTACAGGACACTCGAGTTCTTCCAAATTCTTCCATCCTTCACACACCACGTCTTCATGGAGCTCGCACTTTTTCTGCACAGGTGCGTCGTCATGCTGGAACAGTGTTTGGGATTCTTAGTTCTTAGGGGAAATTGTAACGCTACAGCGTACAGAGACGTTCTATACAATTGTGTGCTTCCAACTTTGTGGTTGAACAGTTTGGAGAAGAACCGCATATGGGTGTAGAGTGTGATGGTCAGACGTCCACATACAAGTATTTTTTTTTTTTTATTGTAGCGTATATTACATCAATTATAAAAGCAAACCGTATGTAACGATATCACTTTTGCTACAAATCCATACAATCATGATTGTAGCTAAGGGGTAGCCGTTTACGAATGTCATATCATATGAAACGACTTGAAAAATCTCGCAGTGGTAAGCTGGTTTGAAGAGTCATTTCATCCTTTTCCAATAGCGACGAAATAGTACAATTAGCTAGCTAACACGGAAGTAATCTATTCCCTGGTTCAACTGATCACAACACACGAAAACATCGTACTTCTTAAGTTTGCTATTAGCTACCGTCGAATTCATAATTCGTAGCTTGCTAAATGACAAACGAACGTTGCCAAGCGGTGTGAATTTCATGTCCGACAGGGATCCTACTTACTCAATACTGTACACCGATAGGGGGCGCCACATTGTCATTTTTTATTTATTTTTTATAGATGTAGATTAGTCTTTTACTCCACCCTGGATTAGCACCACAATAAAGTCATTAGATGTAATCTGGCCACTTCATTAATGCACCGCACCCTCAGATGAATCACAAATGAACCGGGCATACAGAAGTATTCAATGGAAGACTCAAGGCTGCATATTAAAGAAAATCAAGGTCGCTGAAATGCTGCAGCTTCTCCTAATTTGCATGAGAATAAATGTATTAATATGGAAGGGTTGATAAACAATTAAAGTAGATCCGAAGCTTAAAAAAAACTGCAAGAGTTTCTGAAAGTCTATTAAACATACAGTAATAGCTGATATACTCGTATCTAGTCAGTCAGTGCTGTATGGTACGTTATGAAGGCTTGTATGGAGATAAAACGTTACCCCCCCCCCCCCCCCCCAATTCTGACACTACACCACAGGGCAGATGACAGACTTTTATTTATAAAGCACATTTGAAGACAACAATGGTTGATCCAAAGACATAAAATGGTAAATGGCGCACTTATATAGCGCTTTTATCCAAAGCGCTTTACACTGTGTCTCATTCACCCATTCACACACACACACTCACACACCAATGGTAGCAGAGCTGCCACGCAAGGCGCTAACTTGCCATCGGGAGCAACTCGGGGTTCAGCGTCTTGCACAAGGACACTTCGGCATGTGGAGTCATCAAATGCTGTAAATGTAAATGCGACGATTATAATTAGTTAACGGCTCCAATGTCCTATAAACGTCATGCATCTATAATACCACAGATTTGTATTTTACAGATTTTTTAGCATAAATATCCCTCACCAATCAGACTCAATCTCAATTTCATTCAGATGCCACATTACTGGCACAAAAGGAATCCCAGCACCTTTAACGAAGACGCCCCGAACATGGACGGACGCTCTGCTTTAAATACAAACGAGTCTGACCTAGCAGACCGCGCCCGGCTAGACCTCTGCGTCCAGCAGCTCCTGAGGGAAGCGAGGGAGAAGACCAAAAGCTGGGTAATCTGCTCCACCTCCGATCACGTAGATGTGGCATTTAAAAAGGTGAGCGGTCATGTGGTATAAACTTGAAACGATAAACCTGAAAAGTTGCGAACGAGCTGACGCATTCCAAAGAAAAACAGAAAGGGTAAATGATGACAACGACACGTTTGTTGCAGGTGGGGGATGGTAACCCGTTGCCGTTGTGGAGGGGGACGGTCGAAGTGGACGCTCCCCAGAAAGATGTTTTTCAACGTGTCCTAAGAGAGCACGGTCAGTGGCAAAGCGACCTCCAGCACAGCGACGTGGACACCTTGGACAAGGATTCTGAGATCTACCGGTACACCTTGCAGGCGGTTGGCACAAGACCACCACTGCAACATCTGCTTTTGAGGTACTGAGCCAGCGACAGGATCTAATGAAAAGGTTGGGACGTGGTGGCTCAGTGGTTAAGGCTTTAGTCTACTGATTAGAAGGATGTGCGTTCAAATCCCAACACTGACAAGCTGCCATGGTTGGGTTCTCGAACAATAACCTTAACGACGTTCAACTCCTCGGAGACTCCTTTGCAGGAAATGAAACTGGTTGATACTAATAATGATGAATGAATGAATAAATAACATTAACGTCATCATCAGGAGGATTGAAATAGTTCGACAGGGATAGTTCGACTGGAGGAATCAGTCCAAAATCCCAGCATCAGGGGCCTTAAACAAAGTTAAAAGTGTCATCCGAATGATTAACAGTAGCGATAAGGCTTTATATCAAGGCTATTCGTGAGAATAGACAATACTAAGCAGGTCTCTTAACAGTAGTAGTTTTTTGGTAGGTCTAATAATGCTTTTCAACCCTTTAACCCTGTTCCTGGAGATCTACCTTCCTGAAGGCTTTATCTCCAAACATAATCGTGCCCACCTGACCATCTAACCATTGCTTTAAGAAGCTCTTGATCAACTAAAACAGGTGTGTTAGATTTCGGTTGGAGATGAAACCTGCAGGAAGGTAGATCTCGATGAAGAGGGGTGGTGACCACTGATCTAATCCTTTTTGCACGCTTTTGATTTTGCCTATGTATGTACAAAACCTTTAAAAATGTTTGCCAGGCAAGTGTCTTGTATATTTTTTTTCAGCACAGATTAGTCATCATGACCTGATAATTCTTTTCTTTCTTTTTTTTTTTAATACGACAAAAAGTGGCAAGTTTGATCATCAAAACAAACGTGTGGTTTTTTTTTTCTATCAAACTTAACTTAGTATATCTCCGTTTCTACATGGTTTGTCAACGGCAAGCAAACAAAAAGACAAACACTAAAGGTTCAAGCCAGCACTTTCAGAAGGCCAGATTGTTGTAAAAAAGAAAAAAAAAGAAAAAAAACATACAAGACTTTTCCTATTACTGTAAAAAAAAAAAAAAGGACTGATCGGATCCAGATGAGACGCTGTATACACGCTCACCCTTTGCCTTTTCAAACTACTAGTCTCCAGTAACACTAAGAATCAACGACAGTGCTGCTGTTATTCAATATGCGTGCTCTATATACTCATGTTCGGCTTTTGAACTTCTCGACCCCACGTGTACCTGCAGGACGTGGCAGTCTGATCCTTCATCGGGGCCTCTGTTCGTGGCGGCCACTTCAGTCGAACAAGCTGACATATCAAACAGAGGGGTTACAGCCCGAGTGCTGCGCTGCATGTTCCTCGTGGAGCCGACGGGGCCAAAAAAGTCACGACTCACACACTTTTGCCGCACAGATACCAGGTGAGTACTGCTGATCATCTACAAGGGTGAAAATAATGCAAGATAGGGAAAGTTCCCAGTGGATGTTCTCCGTTATGTTCTTGGGAGATTAGCGCAGGAGTTTCCTGCATAACTCATTCGAAGCGATGGCTCTGGCAGCAAGTACAATCAATTAAACATAAGGACAGACGCTGTTGAGAAAATTGAAGCGCGCACCAGGGCTGTACTGTCACGGTGAAAAGGAAAAAAAAAAAAAAAAAAGACCTAGAGCAATCATTTGAAAATATTGCGCTAGCTATTTTGACTGGCATCTTACCTGCTAGTTGACAGGTTTTGGAACGTAAGGGAAGAGGGAAGAGACTATATATTTACTTCTATATTGCATTATACGGTTTACTGCCAAAGCAAAGTGACTGGTCTAGTGCTGCGTGTGAATTAAATTCATCTCTGTCACAACCGTTAAGTTAATTACACCCACTTTTGCGACAGTGGATTCCACTCAGCTAATCCTATCCCTTTAGTCTTATTAAAAACACACAGCACAAAAATGTGGCAAGTAGAAGATTTGTTGACATTCATTTAGGCCAATGGCAGCTTCTCATGTTTATTTGTTCCTTTTAAGTCTGCTTAACATCGTCTGCATGCCTATTGGGGCCCATCTCATTAGCGAAGGAGGAAATTGAAAGTAAACTAGTCTTTGTGCGAGGCTCTCACGGCCCATGAATCTCAGAATCCCGGCATGGGGCAGAAAATAACTGTCTTTCTTTATCAGGGGCCGATCTCTGGAGTGGCACAATAAAGTTGGTGGGCACCTGCTTTCATCCACGCTGGTGGCAATTAGGGACTCCTTTAAGCCCAAGACGAAAGACGCAAAGCTATGAAAGGACAGCGAGGAAGCCCTTCAGAAGAACAAAAGGAAGAAAGTATATACGTATATATCGTCGTATGAGGAGCAAACGGGATTTCAGAAGGTGTTTCACGGGCAGCGGAGGACAATAACAGAGCCTTTGTAATGCAGAGACGATTCTGGTTGATGAAGAAGAGCAACCGTATGATGAGATGTTCCAGGACAGTCGGTCTGCTTGGCTTATCAAGACTGACAAGGAAGAGTGTCAGAGTAATGAAATGTCTTATCCCATTTGAAGGACCGTTTCACAAGCTAACAGACTGCAAAGGTTGTCTCAGACAGCAACAGTTTTTAAAAGGACGACTGGGTTACAATGTGAAAATCTGCTTCTTTGGGGAGTCGGACTCGATGCCGTTCGATGTGGAGACGCCACAGGCGCGTTACCTAAAGCAGTGGCTCGTGATCATAGATTTTGCTAAGGCGAGGTGACAATAACAACAACAACAAAACAAAATAAAGTTGAGAGGCTACCAGATTTGACTTATGCTATAGGCTATCATCTAGTAATTGGTAATCGAGTCGACAACATTCCAGTCGTCCGGTGTACGATCCAGCGGCTCGTTTTGAGCGGTTTTAGGCTTTTCAACCGTGTTCCCTACAGAAGGCGTGCTTCCCGAAGAGCTAATATCGTTAACCAGGGTTGCCAGGGTTCAGCAACATCTCAAAGACCACACAAAAGACCTTAAACTACCATAGAAATGGTTCTGTACATCATAGATGCACTGTCTGCAGAACTTTATCTTTCTTCGCAAAAACTTTATTCGATTTAATTCAGATCATCTGCTGTAAAACAATCTAGGCGGCTAGCTCAATTTTGCGTAAAATCTGCGATCCTGGCAACCCTGTCATTAACCGTCCTATCCGCTGCTCCTCCTTTATGAAAAACGTGTATAAAGCGATCATGGGGCAGAGTGATTCCTGCCCGAACAGGCCCCTATTTATTAGTGTGTGGTGCAGTTCCCATTTTGACCACTAGGTGTAATAACAACTCTATAGAGCCAAATGCGGAGAAAGGTGAGCAAATTATCTGTCAAGTAACGATGTTTTTAAAATCTCTGGCCGCTCAAATAAGATAACTAGAATTTCGACGGAATTTAAAACGTATCGTATTGCGTGAACGAGGACTTTGAGCGACCGTGACCCCGATTCATGTTGGAAACCGTAACTAACAAACATTCTCGTATTTATTCCAGTGTTCGAAAGCGTTTCTGACAATGCTCAGCTCCTCCATCGAAGAGTGATCTACGAATGTGATCTAGAACATTATAGCGGAGTTCAATGACGTCCACTGAACGCCAGGCTTCGAATAACATTGCAATATGAATATGTTTTGATACATATTTAAAGATGTGTGATTAATTTTATTGAACTTCCAAATCTTTTTATGATGGACTTAATATAATTTAATATAACAATGTATTAAATGTTACAGAGGAGATTATTTGAACATATCTAAACCATTAAAGATGACTTTGGAGGACTGGCTGAGCTGTTTTATTAAACTTTCTTCACGATACAGTAGGCTAACTGTTAAACTGTTCATTTTTTTTTTTCATGGTTTCCAAGTTTGTTTTGTGTTTCAAACCAGAATGACTATTATAGGATTTTGAAAAGAATTATAATTTGATGTGTAATAAATTTTATCGGTGAAAAAATTTCTGTGAATGAAGCTAGGACAGGAAGCTAGCACCTCCTTTTTTTTCCCCACTTTAACACTTGACATGACAACACAGGAACACATCATATCTGAAGCTATATTTTTCAGTCACTGGTGTTGGAAATATTTTAAAAAATAAACCTGAATTTTAATCACTTTCTAATGAGTATTAATATTAGAAGTAATTTGTTTGTACTTTTTAAACACAACACAGGTTTATCCCCCCCAAAAAATAAACATTATTTGTTAAATATGAAGGATCTGGAGAGATTCTGTATGGAGGAACGGTCTCAAATCCCTTTCCGTGTATTCTCCAACCTCATCAGGCATTATAGAAGACTCAGAGCTGTTATCTTGGCAAGTATTGACTAAAAAGGGTGCCAATAATTGTTGCATACCTATATTTAACAAAGACATTTTTTTTTTTTTTTTACATATAAATGTGTTTTGTTTGTGAGTATTTTTGTGAATTTTTTGAACAAAAGATCAAAAGGTTCAACAATAAAGACCATTTTTGACAGCCTTCACAGCTCATATTTACCAAGGGTGCCAATATTAGCGGAGGACGCTGTGTATAGTAATAAGGGACGATAATAATAAAAATAATAATAATAAAAATCAGCATCTCTTTCACGTGTGAAATCTCGACAAGACAAGAGATAGGTGTGTGATAGGAGGAAAGGGGCGGGGCTTCCAAGTTGTCAATCATTCCAGGTCCACCTATCGATCGGCTCGTCCGCTGATCTTATCGAGGCGATAAATGACGACTGATCTTTCCTCTTCTTTTTGAGTGAGAACTCGTAGCAGCGACGTTAAAATGCACAGAGTCGTTAAAGCCCCTGTTTAAATACCTTCCCCACTGCGTAAAGCTCTTGTAAAATAACAGACACGTCCAAGAGCTGGAGTTAATAATAAGATAAGGAAGAGCAAACCAAGATATTTACCTTCAGCGCTACATCCCACACTTATCAGGAAGTGTGCTGGTAGTGCCTAAAGAACAAAAAAAAAAAAAAAAAAAGCCCTGAAAGTAAATTAAATCTGGCTAATTAATCTCCATACCGATTATCAGGCCAAGGCATGGCATTAATCATTCACGTCCAATTCATCGCAGCTTTGTGCTTAACTATAGTACGCCGTACAAAATAAGTTTCTCTGATTAGGGAACAGAATGAATCATTATTTCTATCCACAGTAGATTAGAATATAGTTTGGGGAACATGTAGTGGTGTGTATTCACTCTACACCACCTTTCACCTAGAGAGGTCCCCGACAAAGTATTGCCAAATCTCGGGAAGGGGGCGGGGCTTAACATCAAAGAGTTCAAAACACTTGTGCAAATTATTCCGGATTCATATATGTCGATTGGATCATCTCCTGTTTTACTGAGTGGGGGGGGGAAAGGAAACTCATCCTTTTGAGCGATGAGTTAAAGCAGCGTACTCCGATGTTAAATTGCGAAACGAATAAAGGATGTCAGGTCAATTATATAAAGCTTACATAACTTTAACTTGTATTTATCGATCGACAAGAACGAGAGCCGCGTTTTTTTTTTAGATTCATCGCCTTCACCTCCGTCAACAGAGTCGCACCCGTGTCTTCTGGGAAGCTGGAGATTATAGCGAGGAGTTATAGCAGAGCTGTACACAATCGGGACGGCAGCTCCGACAGGTCCATCGCTCAATCTCTGGATATCTATTCCGAGGAAGAAAAACGAGCAACGGGAGACCAAAACACGTCAAAGCCGTTTGGGTTTTATTTGGTTTACGGTACAGATTCAACGGGACGTTCGTAATCGGCTGGGAAGGTCGTGCGGTCGATGCATCCGTTAGGTCACATCCTCTGGACTGGTATGAGGCCCAATATGTCAAAGGCTTTGGCCATGACGGCGGCCGTGGCCTCGCACAGGAGCATCCTCCACATGTTCACTTTCACCACCTCTCCTGGGGAATAAGAACGGCAAAGCGGTGACGTTAAGCGAGACCTTCTCACAGAAAAAGTCATTAACAACAACATCACCAAAGGAGAATGTTAAGCGAGGCAGTGTTCCTGCTTCACTGAATCCCCCAACAAAGGAATGCTTAAAAAAAAAAAAAATGATTCAATAGGAAAAATGCCGTAACGAAAAAGCCTGAAAAATGTGCAACGACATTCTTTCCGGCGACTGATTTGGCCATTCAAAGTAATTAGTACAATCAGCTGAATGAATTAAGCAATAAATATACACAAGATGATCTACAGAGCCAAGCGCGGGCTGCATTCTGGCTCTTAAGTGCCATCTACTGGACAACACGAATAACTACAGTAAATGACTTCATCTGTATCCTCTTACCTCGGTGATATAGCGATAAAACGGGAGTAGATTACATCAAATCTCCACTCAGACATTAATTAACATCTTCACAAAGAAGATCTAATCACCATACTTCCAAATCAACTTTTTTCCCCCTCCATCATTACTAGTCACAGTTCAGTGGTGCTTCTCGTCTCGTTTTTTTTTTTTTTTTAGCGGAACGCCGTTTTCACTCGTCGCGATTAAAAGGAGCTAGGTTTCATCAATGTCGCTTAATCAGACTAATCTAATTATAGGAGTTGAGGAACACTGAACTGAAGTCCCGCGTCTGACACGACATTACGTCTTATAACTAGTGCTCCGAGATCTAAAGCCTGGGGGGGGGGGCAGACTTACTTTTATCTACACGTGTGCAAGACGGCTACGTATCTACACGTAAACATCGGGGGAAGTACAGCACCGTGTCCACTTGAACTTTTGAACTGAATCGTGATCGAAATTGAATTAGATTGCAGAGCTGGTGATAATCACGTTGACGGCGTAACGGTTCGGGTTTTGACGGAGCTCGTCCGTGTGTTTAACACTGTAAAATAATTCCTTGGCACGACGCCAGCTCGGTGGATTAAAACCCTAATCAAGCCTCAAACTGCCTATTAAGTCCAGCCGGTTTGTATTTAGCACCTAACCCTGGCGTTTTCACGGCCATGCTGCGAGCCTCACCTGTCTGCCGGTCCTTCTCTACGCAGTAGCAGCTGTCGTAGAACTCGGTGAAGGTGGTGGCCAGCTCGTAGAGGTAGTCGCATAGCGTATGCAACAGCAGGTCTTCCATGATCTTCTGCAGGATCTCGGGAAATCTCAGGATGCACTTGCCGAGCTTCCATTCCTTCTCGTGCTCCAGCAGGATTTCACACGTCTCGGCCGCTTTGCGCAGTGCCGCTTCTTCGATGTTGGCCAGCCTGGCTATGGACCTGAGAACATGACGAGACTGGGATTATTACTCAGCGGTATTACTACGTTCCTGCTCCAGCGTTCCTTAAGGTTCTTTACGCTCTCGGCGCTAGGGTTAGTCGATCGTCGCACGTGTCTTGCACATGAAGCGAAGGAGGTTTTATTCAAATGTGACGCTGCGGATTATCACCGCGAGCACGATGACGTCACGGCACGATTTGTCGCTCGCAAAATATTTTACATTTTCGGAAATCCGTCTGTCTAACGTCATATCTTCCTTTACTGTCACGGTTACATTTATATAGCGCTTTTCTAGACACTCAACGTTCTTTACATTGTATTGGGGGGGAGGGGGGGGAGGGGAGTATCTCCTCAACCATCACTAATCACTAGTGTAGAGCATCCACCTGGATGATGCGACCACAGCCATAGTGCTCCTGAACGCCCATCACACACCAGCTATTAGTGCAGAGAGAGTGATGTAGCCAATTCAGAGATGGGACAATTAGGGGATGATAGACAAGGGACAATGGGGGAATTTCACCAGGACCCCGGGGTTATACCCCTACTCTGGGATTTTTAATGACCACAGAGAGTCAGGACTTCGGTTTAACGTCTCATCTGAAAGACGGTGCTGTTTTTACAGTATAGTGTCCTTGTGACTCTACTGGGGCATTAGGACTCACACAGACACCATGGTGAGCGCCCCCTGCTGGTCTCACTAATACCAATTCCGGCAGCAAGCTTAGTTTTCCCCAGGAGGTCTTCCATCCAGGTACTGACTAGTCTCAACCCTGCTTAGCGTCAGTGGGAAACCAGGAAGAGAACTGCAGGGAGATATGGCTCTTCCCTTCACTGGAGGCGTGCGGGAAGTGAAGGGTTCTGGAGAGGAATTTAGAAATTGTGAAATCGTTCAACTAATTAATAATTAGTGTTAGTTATTAACCTCTTTCACGCCAGAACAATCAAGACAGGTTTTGTTCACTTTCTCGTTTACATTCAAAGAAGAAGAAAACAAAAAAAGGAAAAAAACGTTGTCCGTCTGCGGTTTTCTTTTTCATTCCCGTTTCTACTCCCTGGTAAAAAAAAAAAAAGCAGGATAAGAGCTAGATCTCAGTAGGTGAGAAGCTCTGAACTCCTGCCATGAGGCCAACTGCCTTTCGGAGGAACACACACACACACACACACACACACACACACACACGTTTATCCGTGTGAGGCGTGTCCCTTGAATTACAAATGGCTGTAGCTAAACAACGCCATACCTACCACAAATCTCAACCTCAGTCACTAAAAATCCAATTTTTGTCTCTTTTAGTTTTCGCTCCCGCCCTCCCTCCCTCCCTCCCCAAAAAAAGTCTTAGGAAATACCATCATCTGACCCTCACGCAGAGCTTAAAAACCCAAGCACACACACATTCACACACTTTTACCATCTGTGAGGTATCCAAGGAATCTTGTCTGACTTGTGAATTACTGTATATAAATAATTTCACACATTTTAATACATATTTCACGAGATACTATGCGGAATACAAATAAGAAGATAAAAATAGCAAACCTTTTTTCTTTTTTCCCCCCCACTGCACTGAAACGCATGTAAGACGTTTATAAAAACAATAATAATAATAATAATAATAATAATAATAATAATAATAATAATTAAATAAAAAAAAAGCCATGATGCAGGGTATTTGCACAGGCATAAGTGCATCCATACGGTCACGTTTTAAATGATAAATATTAAATGATATAAAAATTTAACGGTGCTGATATCTCATGGGGGAAATTAGCACGACCGTATCATCTTAAATAAATTAAAGCTGCACAAAGTTAGTTATGAGGTATAGTTGACACAATGAGGGTGGTGAAGGGCGCCAATACTTAATTCCACCATGTTTCAGAGCGACCTGAAATATCCAACTCCCCTCCATGCACACACACGCGCGCACACACACAGAGTTTCCCTGTGAGAGGTATTGATTTGTACAGGGTCCATCGAGCAGCCGCAGTGAGACTGCTCCTTTCCCGCTAGCTCGAGAACGAATGTAGCCTGCACACCTCGCTTACAGCCATCGATCCCGAGCGGACGAGAGACGCGCACCTGATGCGGGTGAAGGCGTACAGCAGGTACGCGGCAGTGTTGCCCCTGTCGTCGAGCATCTTGTCGAAGGAGAAGACGTAGTCGTTGATGCGGTTGTGGGACAAGTCCGCGTACTTGATGCAGCCGAAGGCGACGGCGCGCTGAGCCTGGATCAGCTCTGCCGCCGTCAAAACCTGCAAGAACACGTTTAACAAATGAACATACGTCTCATGAAATAGCACTGAACGAGCAAATCGTCCATGTTGCCTGACCTTACACCCGCTACGACGATGCGAAAAAAATAAATAATCACACAGTAAACAAACGAAACTTCCAACGTGCTGGAGCAGATCTACGTTTTAGTTTTTTTTTTAGGAAGTATCGGAACTACGATGAGCTGAACGCACGTGAACGCCGCATCAAACTCGTACTTTTCCACGAGGCCGGACTTCACGAGTGGGTCAATAACAAACATGTAACGCATGATGATGATGCATCCGGCTAAGCTAATACACTTGGGCGAAAAAAAACAAACAAACAAACAAACAAAAACAAAAAGCTTCCAGCCATTGAGGCATAAGAAGGATATTTAAGTTGATCTAACTGTTAAACAGCCCGTCAGATGAAGTGATGCTGACCGAAGGGAACTCGGATCATCACTTCGTTCCAGAGGGTTCACGGGGTTATTTAGAGAAGTCGCTGCAGGTCGTCGGGAGTCGATCGCTCGACAGCAAGTCTACATTTTGTTCTCATTTGCTGCGCCGTGATATTGTTTGAAGCAAACCGCTGGAAAAGCCAGGAAAAGGTTAAGCAGTGAAGTGAGGCACTCAGAGGAATTTAGCGTGGAACAAAAGGAGCAGAACAGAGAATGAACGAATAAGCCTGTGTCCCCCTGCTTTGTTTGTGCCCAATGCGCTCACCTTATCTCTCTCTTTCTCTTTAAGCTTGTCCATGGATCTCTTCAAACCCTCTTCCAGCAAGTCCATTAGCCTGACCGTGTCCCCCGAGCGGGTTTTAAATTTCTTCCTGTGCCACAGAAAGAGTGCATTAGAGGAATATGAACAGGCCGGTGTGTAAAGCAAAAAAAAAATGGACAGAGCACAATCTGCTTTCTTATTAATTGAACATCGTACGTACTTGTCCTCTCCCAGAACCACTCCGAAACCCGCGTGCTCCACGCGCGTGACCTTGGGGTCGTACCAGCCGATCGCTCTCGCCGCAGCAAACACCACTTGGAAGTGCGTAGCCTATCAGGGAATAAACACACGTGTGTGTATGTGTGTGTATATATATATATATATATATATATATATAAAAATATAAATATCTGAATGCTAGTGTGAGAGGCGGAGCTTTCTGAACTGACAAGGTGATATGATTGGTCGGCGGTCGGATGTTGGTGGGATCACTGACCACACAAGCGAGAGGCAATACTAACACACCTGTCCGCTGTCTGTAACATAGATGAGGATGTCACCCTTCTCGTCGAAGAGGCGCTGGCGCACGGCTGCGAGGTCCGACGTGTCGTACGTGTAGCCGCCGTCCGACTTCACCACCGTCAAAGGGATGGGCTGGCCAGGGATGAATACAATCTTCCTGCCCTCGTCCAACTCCACCAGGCCTGAAAGTGAGAGACAGAGAGGGAGAAGTAGGAGAAAGAGAGAGAGAGAAGCTTAAAGCAATGCTGCCCCCTAGTGGATACACATTTTTGCACTTCATACTCTATTTCTCTAATGTTCAGACTGTTTAATACAGTGCAAAGGATCTGGCATGATGTAATGCACATTTAAGGGCATGGTGTCTCATACACAAAACAAACCTGAATGATCAACCGACATATCTGTCGATGATTATCTACGTTCGGGCGTTTACGCCGAACGAGTGAGATCTACAGCAAGACGAATCAGAACCTGTAACGTCCCACTCACCTTTCTCTTCGAACTCCTTCACCACTTCGGTCATCATGTCCTGGTAGAACGACTCCCCTCGCTCCAAAATACGGATGCCCAGGCAGTCGTAGACCTTTTGGAACTCTGTCTCGTTTGCAGACATGAGAGGAAGAGGAAAAGAGAGAGAAAGAAAATAAATTAATTAATTAAATCAAAACAAACCCAGAGGGACAGTATCGCTTAATTACAGAAGCCGGACTTTAGGGAAATCTAACAAACACCGACCCATTGTCCTTCACGGGGGAAAGTCTCTATTTGCGCACTGGGTCTGGTTGAAGCATTCAACGGGACAAAGTTTCGCCAAAAATCCCAATTTATCAAGGATTTAATCGAGAACTAGAATTACGCTTTTTGGTCTTCTCTGCCATTCAGAGTTCAGAAACTATAATCCAGATCCGGTTTATTAATTATTTTACATTTTGTCAACTTTTAACAAGATCGATTTGTTCAACAAGGACCCACGCTTGTATATTACCTTCTTATTACCATACAGTCAATTTAACTTGCTGCAAAATCCTTATAAAGCTATGCAAGTAAAATAAAGAGGCCTACAAGTGCTGAGTTCATTGTGCCTCCAAGCAGCAATTTTTCATCCCTCCACGTAATTAGTTTCAACCCTGATGCCCTGAAGCTTTGTGTGAAATGGACTTGAAAACTGAGCTGTCTCTCCTTAAAAGGGACAGAAAAAAAGACAAAAAAAAAAAAAAAAGACAAAACAACTAATGGCTCGTCTTACTCTTTGATTTCTGAGAACGGCTAACGACGAAACGAAATTATTCACTGTTTACACCCCTTCACCCCCACCCCCCGCGCCACAGATGAATAAATGCAACATCTTTCAATACGCTCGCAGTCTGCGGTGTAATCAATTACGGTGGACGGAGCAGATAATAAATCTCACAACGAGGCTATTAGGTGTCTCGTAGTATTAGGTCAACCATCCATTTAGATTTAGATCAACATTGCTCAGACAGTGAATCAGGGAAAAGAAGAAAAAAAAGAAAGGAAATTAAATTAACAGTCCTTCAAGCCTGCGCGGATGCTACCTCGGCTCTGATGCAGCCCTGCCCCCTGCTGGCCAGGCGATTATTTTACATTCACAGCCTCTGCAGCATGACCTGTATGTCGGGAGCGCGAGAGCGTTAAGAGTTTGGTGTGAACGTACGTACCTTCCCGAGACACGTCACAGATCAGATTCCAGGCCTTGATGAAGTCTGGCTCTTTGCTCTGCAGCCTGACGACACACTGGTAGGCCTTCTTCTTAAACTCCTCGTCTTCGTCGAAGCGCTTCTTAGACTCCTGAGAGTGAAAAGGTGAGGGAATGCGGATTATCAGCGTTCGAAACGATAGCATTCACAACAACAACAATAATAATAATATTTTTCTAAATCTTGAGCTTCCTCACGACACGATATGTTTTTGAACGGATATTTGGTGAATCAAATAAAAATACAAAAATTGATTCCTTTAAAACTTTAAAGTTCAGGTCATTTAGTTCTGGTGTAACCAGCCGCCATCAGAAGTCACATGATTATCTGGATGGAGTCGACTCGCGTGCGGAGTTTGTTAGAGAGCATACCCAAACAAACAGCATCACGAAGACCAAAGAGCTGTCGAAATAAGTCCAGGACAAAGTTCTGGAACAAGTATTAATCAGGGTTTGACGAAAGGCATTCATTTGGAGATTCAACAAATAGGTGAGAAAAGGTTCTGTGGCGAAATTATACCAAAAATTAACTGTACAAAGAGCTACGTATCGCAGAAACCCAACAATGAGATGACATTTCCAGTGTGAAGCATGGTGGTGGTGGCACTATCATGTTGTGGGGATGCTTTTCATCAGCAGGGACTGGAGAACTGGTCAGGGATGAGAGCCAAATACAGGACCGTACTAGAAGAAAACCTGTCCCGGTATGTGAGAGACTTAAGACTGGGCTCGAAGGTTCGATGCTAGGCGTGCAGGATAACGACGCTGCCGACGCGACGGATGTTAGAACGGTTTATAAAATCACAAATGAGCGCAAGTAAGGTGCGCTACTAAGGTGTGAAGAACCAAGGGTGGCTTACTTTGTAAAAAGCCTGGAGGTCTCCGATTGGTGGGGAAACACTCAGATAATTCGGGAACTTGTCCTGCAAGTGAGCGATGAGCATTCCAAACTGTGTGCCCCAATCTCCCACGTGGTTCAACCTGAAATGAACAATTCCACAAGAACTCAAAACTACTGGGACAATGTGTGCGTGAGTGTGTATGAGTGTACGTGTGGCACACGTCTGGGCGATATGATGATATAATCGTGATAAACGACATCACAATACACTTCTCGATAGATATCGTTGATATTATTATATCTCTTATTACCAAAAATATTTTTTTTTAAAACTCCTCCTTAATTTATTTTCGTATACATTACAAGAAAATTTTTTATTATTAATTATTAAATAAAGTAACATCAGATGAATTAAATTAATAGTACTATTTTTTTATATATATACACAATTCGAGTGTAATTTGTTTGTAGATGCATCACTACGTTTTCACTGGCAGTTTGTTAGCATCTCCTAATTTTTTCTACAATGGTTACGCGAAGCTTAGCTTGTTACATAAAAACATGGCGTAATTAGCTCATTACGGTTCATATCTTCTGCTTTGACTCCACTGAACTCTCCAGTATTCTATTTTTTTTTAATATATATACACGTCTGAGCCTTGAGTGTTAGAAAGGGGCTAATATTATTATTATTATTATTATTATTATTATTATTATTATAATAGACTAAGAGTCTGGTCTAGACTGACCTTAAGACATCATGGCCTAGATACTCAAAAAGACGACACATGCTGTCCCCGATGATGGTGGAGCGCAAGTGACCGACGTGCATCTCCTTTGCGATGTTTGGAGAGGAGAAGTCGATGATTACCTAAAAAAAAAAAAAGAAACGTATATAAAAGAATTAAACCATGGCGGAACAGTGCCTCGCATAAGTATTCACTCCCCTTTGAACTTCCCAACATCGTGTACTGGATTGAAATGGACTTCATTTGGGATTATTACCATTTTATTTACTCAAAAGATTTGCGCTCCGTCAGATTGGATGAGGAATATTGTTGACAAACAACAACTGTTCAGGTTTAGCATCGTTAGCATCGTGATCCCGTTGGAAGCTAAACCTCCCACCCAGTCTCAATTCTCTTACAGACTAGAACGGGTTTTCTTCTAGGCTCGCCCTGTATTTGACTCCATCCATCTCGCCCTGAAGCCTGACCAGTTTCCCAGTCCATGCTGGTAAAGAGCATTCCCACAACACAATGCTACCACCCCATGCTTCACAGTTGAAAAGGATGACACACACTGTTGGACTTCTAGCAAATGTAGTACTGGGTACAAATCCAAACTGTTCTGATTTGGTGTCATCAAACTAAAGAACCTTTTCCTAACCAATCCATGATTGACTGATTGACTCTTCCAAAACTTTGGGATAGCTCCTCGATCATCACGATGCTCTTTGTTTAGGTATGTTCTCAAACAAACCCTGGGGCCTTCCAGCAGCAGGTGTATTTATATCGAGATCGATGTATTTAGGGGGTTCATAGCCGTGCGGGGGGTGAATACTTTTACATTCATAACGTTTGCGGAGCAACAGGACGTACAATCCAAATTAAGTCCATTTCAGATCAGGCTGTGATGTAAGTAACTTGGTCAAATTGGGGGGGGGGTGAATACTTATGCAAGTCAGTGTACAACTTGTATCATCTGCTCAGTGAAGATCTTAGTCACAGTTGCAGTTAAGAATAAAGTTCCTCCAACCTTCTTTTTCTTGTCTAAAGCCGGAGGCTGCACGCCGCTGAGCAGCAAGTTGCTGAGAAGTTTTGACACGAACGACTTCTTGAGGTAAATGTTAATAAAACCTGCAACAACAGAACATTACTTAACATCATTCATGAAAGTTATTTTGGATCCTAGCAAGTCCAGATCACATCTCATGTAATAAAACTCCACCTGGTCCAGCGATTTCTGTTCTCTCAATGAGTTCATTGTCAGGAATGTTTTGGGAAATCTTCTCAGCTATCTCCCTGGGGTTAACCTTCAACCCTTTTCCCTTCATCATCTGGGAAAAAGAAAGATAAACACATTCACTGAACGATCTTAGAAAACAAATAGTCGAAATGCACATAATGACAGATTATGTGGAAAGATGTAGGATAATATTGTCAGGAAATGGAACTAGTTAGCACTGTACACTCGTAGCCACTTTATTAGGAACACCTGCTCATTCAGGCACTTATAAATGAATTTTTATAAATCCAGCCATCATCCCTTGCATTTCTGTCTAGAGCTCTACTTACTGAGTCTGAAGATGCTCTAGGTTGAACGATCACTCAATACAGTTGCTGATGACTGACCTGAGACATTGCCATGGCACTGTTGCACTGGTAATCTCCAAACTTGGGCTGTTGGTTGGGTGCGACAGCAAGCGGTGGGTTCTCCAGGTCTGGGTAAGCCAAGCTGATAGCATGTCCAAAGATCTCCTGAAGTCTCTGGTTGACGTTGGTCATGCTCTTGCTGTTGCAGCTGTTCTCCTCTTGTATACTCTGGAAAGGAAAGCAGCGAAGAGCAAAATGTCCAAAATTTATCAGTATTCTCTCACGAGTGTGGGGAAAGGAAAAAAAAAAAAAAAACCTCCAGTGGTAGTTCACGTCATGTTGCATCGCTCATAGCCATTGTTTGTGAAACACGCTAATACGGGATGAGGAGATAAACCTCACGCTTCGATTCAATATTTGAATATCTATCAATATTTTGACGGATTTAAGCCTCTTTAAAACACCACTAAAACAATCCCTGAATCCCAAACGTCTTCCTCTAGAAGCCTATGGTGTAAAGGCCGACCGATGGTGGATTTTACCGCCACCGATAACCAAGTTGGGCAACGAGTTACCTGCCGAGAACCGATTGATCCTCCGATACTGAATGAAAACATAACACTCAAAGTAAAATATGACTGAACTTTATTAGAAAAATAAACAGTACTGACTGCACCAGGAAAATGTACTGTTCTTTTTTCTTTTTTTTTTAATGAAATAGATATATAAATGTTCATATATATGAACTATTCATAAATATTAAAGTAAATAAAAGTTCCACCCAAACCATTACAAAAAGTAACACTCTAAATAACAAATAAAAATAGAGACGTCCAAAATGAATCAAAAAACACTTCAAATAACACAACAAAATTAGTCAGTGATGGTTTTTGTTTCAGCAAAACACGACCAATCGGTCGACCTCTACTATGGTGCACTAAGTAAAATTAAATCCTAAACATAGCTCATAATCATGAGACATTAGACAAACGAATAATACGCCTTCCTTTTTTTTTATTTAAGCATTAAAACAGCACTAAATAATCAAATGCCCTGAGACGTGACTGATCCCCGGCTAATTTAGCACCACAGCTATTCTTTTTATCATATTATTATAATTATTATTAAGTGAGTGAGTATTTTCTATTACGAAACAGCAAACAAATTGATGCGTGAGATGGAACACGTCCTACTTTTGTACAGAAAGTGAAACGGTCTCAGAGCTGGAGAACTCGTATTTCTACTTTTCAGCCAAACAAGAAAGCACGTTGTGACACAATACTGGAAAATACACTCTTCACAAACGCTTCACAATTTTTTCACAAAGCATCTGCATGAGACGAAGAAAGCGTCAAGCGTTTACCCTTTTGAGGACGTTGAGGCGATATTTCAGCCTGGCGTTCTCCTCCATGAGCTCCTCCAGCACCGGTGAGGAGAAATCAGTCTCCTTCTTCAGGTTCTCCACCTGAGACCAGAGAGCCTGAATCTCCTTTTCCTGTCAGGACGAGCACGACAATCTTTCACTGTTTTCATCAAATGTACACTATTATTATTTATTAATAATAAATCCAGGAATCTGTTCATATACAGCAGAGTCCAAAAGTCCAACAACAACAACAAAAAAACAAATCTTCTATTTTTGCATTCTTTTCTAATTTAATGCAATAATTTGCATCAGGAATGATATTATCTTACATGAATCTCTTAGTATTTCCTTTCTTAAGAGTTCAATCTCAGCAAGAACATTAAGCATGAGCATTCAATTATAAAAACAAATCAAAACCTGACAAAGAAATTAGGAATATCTATTATATATATGTTCACACAGTTTGAAAATATAAAACCATTCTAAGAATAAAAGCGTCAGTTTCAATCAATTTCAGCGTTATTTTCAGTCAATTTCATCTTTATTTTCAATAATTACACCTTTCTGAGCAAGCACTAGGCTATGGCGCCACGAACACTAGATACTTCCGTACTAAATAGTATGCACTCATAACAAGCCTCCGTTAGCTTAGTACTAATCTTACATACTATCTAGTACGGAATGCTTCAACCGGTTTCTGAAGCTAAGCAACCGGTTAGCCTTCACAGTCCGAGCAACTTTTTCTTCTTTATTAATTAAGCAACAACATCCTGCGACGTTAGATAAAGAAATATAAAGTCTTTCTGCCTTTTTTTTCTTAAAAAAAAAAATAAATTAAATACTCAGAACTCCAACGCTACCAAGCTTTTGCTAGATTGCTAGCGTTGAGTGCTCAAAAAAGGCTCGATGCTAAATCCCAGCTTAGGGCACTACATAGGGTGCACGCGCGCGCTTCACTTCCTGGCTTGGTAGTGCACTCGTATAGTGAGGAGGAAGTTATTTGGACTGGAACCCGCGTTACATCAGAAACTATCATACACGCTTTAAACATTCCCTGTGTGTTTCTTTAGGAATGCTACAAGAGTTGAAATGTAAATCTGACCTGGTTTTGAAGCCGGTCTGTGTACTCTGCCAAAGGGTCCGCCATATTCAGGAAAGAATATATATATATATCTAGTTAAAGCTACAACAGCGTGTAAAAGTTGTTCAGTGCTCTCTATCCAAGTCTGATATAGCTTTCACTTCAGGCGCAGAATTGTGGGAGGACACTCGACAAGCCTAAAGACCTCCCCAAAACACCTAACCAGCTCTGATTCCCTTCAAATGCTATTGAAGTTAGAAACGTGTAAAAACAATGTCGTATGTAACTTTAGAGACGGTCCCTTAATTTCCGCATATCTGCGAATCGAACTTGCAACATCAAAGCAGCTTTATTCCAATCGACGTCACAAGCGCAAACACAATGATGCGCGAGCCAGGAAGTAGCTAGTCTTAAGTAGTAATGAGTAGTTTTGGATTTGGATTTTTTTTTTTAATCACATCATAATTCCCATAGTTTCATTTGTGCTACTCCAGAGTTTTGATGACTTTATTATTATTATTCTAAATTCTGGGGAAAATAAAAAATGAGTGTGTCTAAACTTTTGAGCGGTGGTTCTTTCCCAATCCATCGCAGGGCACAATCACACTCACATTCACACACCCATTCATACACTACGGACACTTTGGACATGCCAGTCAGCCTACCATGCATGTCTTTGGACTGGGGGAGGAAACCGGAGTACCCGGAGGAAACCCCCGCTGCACGGGGAGAACATGGAAACTCTGTGCACGCAGGGCTGCGGCAGGAATCGAACCCCCAATACTGTGCACCCCCAGTTGTGGTATTATATCCCAAATTTAATTTTCAACAAATTTGGTGGTGTTAAAATTCTCCTCAACTTTCATATTAATAAAATCCCTGCTAAGCTATCTAACTTTCATAGGTAAGCCCTGTTGTCTTGGTTGATGGTATATAAACACAATTTCTCTCCCCACAGATGTTTGATATGGAATAATAAAGATATTAAATATAAAAATAAAACATGTTTTTTAAAATATTGGTTTAGAAATGATATATTATTGGTGAGGTTGTAAGAACCCCAAGGCAACAAAAAGACTATGCACTGCTTTAATGCCTTGAGCTTTCATCCAGCTTAAAAACTTTTGTTCTTGTGACTTTCATATTAGTGATGTTGCTTAGACTTTAATACCCCTATGTATATATACTGTAGTTCTTTACTTCTGTGTTTATTCTTCTTCTTCCTATTATTATTATTATTATTATTATTATTATTATTATTATTACTAATTCATGTTTTTCTATCTATTCTTTGCATTTGTTGTACGAGTTGTGATGTTAAATAAAGCATTGATTGGAAAAAAAAAACATAAAACCCAATGTTATTCTACATCACTGTATTTACTTGAAGAGGATTTCAGGGAAGAAAATGAAATTAATAAATGTTCTCTGTGAATGTAAATTCGATAATCACACATTAGGACGTTGGCTTTAAAAACCTTTATTTAAATGAACACTAAAACTCATTAGAAATAAATATGAACTGAAGATGAGCATGACAGCATTTACATTAAAGCACTCTAAGCATTTGAATTTCACCACTGTGTTCCACTTCTGAAACCTTGCCTCTCTAAGGAAGGCTGTTGAACAAATTCTCCAAGGCATGTATGTCCAGGATGTCTGTGCTGTCCTGGGTGTCGTTGCTGTGTGTTTCTGCCCCAGGCTCTCTACAGAAGGCATAATCCTGGTTTAAGGCAGAAAAGGCATTGTGGTCCTGGAAAGAGTCACCGTGCAGGTCCATGAGATGAGCCGTACTGCATGTGCAGTCAGAACAAAGCAAGCTGCTGTAAACAGAATTAAACAGAATTCTGCGTGCATATTACAAAGCAAATGGCACTTAAGATGCCACAGTAACACTTCATTTGCATCCATTTGTCTTCTGAAACCATTCCAATGAAGCTTACAGACTCACCTGGTCTGGCAGAATGGCAGCCTAGGCATGTAGAATGGTGGAACAAAAGGGAAACAAGAAGGGGCAACGAGGACGCCTCCAGGAGAGAGTGGTACTTGTGAGCGGGCAAGGCCAGGGAACTGGCCACTAGATCCAGGCACCAGGCCATGGCGTGGTACTTCTCTTGGCATGTCCATGACTATATGGCGGTTTGGCTCTTGAGCAGGTCTCCTCCTCTGTGAGGTTGTACTCTGCAAACTGCCTACAAAGATACAAAGACATCAGATGTGTGGTTTTGGCTCACTCCTGATGTGAAAAGACATAGTGTGATTGTGATAGGACAGGTAGGATTGTGTTAATGGATAAACAGGATAGAAACATGCCATTTGATTTAAAAGCATGATGCATTACAGCGTAAACACTAAAGCATGTTCATCATACATTGAAGATGAAAAACTGTTTGGGGCACATTTTACCCGGTGGTATACAAGGACATCCTATTTGACAGACAGCTGTACTTAAATTGTTTATGGATAAACGTGAAACCACATTTACACACCTATTCACACACTATGGACAGTTTGGAAATGCCAATCAGGGAGGAAACTGGACTACCCACAGGAAACCCCCAAAGCACAGAGAGAACATGCAAACTCTGCACACACAGAGCAGAGATTAGAATCGAACCCCCAACCCTGGAGGTGTGAGGCAAATGTATTAACAACTAAGCCACCATGCCCCCTGGACTTGAACTAACTGTTGCATGATTAATTAATTCCATATTGTCACGTTCCGAGGGTGGAGACGGAAGCAGTTGCGGGTGACAGAATCAAGGCAGAATAATCCAAAGGAAGAGTCAAAGTTTGTAGTCGTGAAAACAATCAAAAAGGGGTCACGCGATCAGGCAAACAAACAAAACGAGGCTAGGGAGAAATTGAGGTCGGGGACGTAAACACTGGTCAAATACACTTAATCTAAACTCACAAGAAAACAGGTTAGCAAAACGGCAGCAAGCAAGTCTACTGAACGTATTACTTCGCAAAGTCTGTTTGCTTCCAACACTCAACACTCTTGAAAACACTCAACTCTGAGGAATAAGAGCCAGTATTGTGTGTAAGAGGAATAAGAAAGACAGCATTTTGTACCGGAGAACATTGGATTGGTCTGCATGGCTGAGTACCGCAAGCTGGAGTTTCTGGGTGATGCTACGGGGGTATTCTGAGGCGCAGATCTCTGAGGATGTGCCAGGGGTACGGTTGGTGAGGCATTAGAGGTAGTGTGCAGAGATGGCACTTCTAGTAAAACACTATGCTCTCCTGATGGAGTGTGCTGGTCTGGAGGGTGAGTGGCTCAGTACAATGGGTGACAAACCCCTTCCCAATGGGGGCCCCATCAATGGCCTGAATCCCACGTGGCTTGATTAGTGGACGAACAGGGATGTTGTGCTGCTGTACGGTGTTCTGATCGCTGAAGTTCCCCGCCGCTCCTGAGTCAATCAGCACTTCTAAAGTACAAGACAATCCTGAGTATTCCACTATTACAGGTAGCAAAAATGCAGGTTGAGATACGATCTGGGTTTAGGGACTTGAACTCACCCCTGGCTGATGTGGTTTAGCCGTCCCGCTCTCTCCTAGGTCTCGGCGCTGCTTGAGAGGTCATTGTCTGATGATGTGTCCTTCCTCGCCACAGTAGAAGCAACGAAACTCCTGACGCCGTCTCTCTCTTTCCTCTGCACTGAGCTGCGTACGCCCCAGCTGCATGGGTTCAGTGGGGATATCTCGCACCGCCTCTGCAGCCTCGTTGCGTACAGTGCGGCGGCTCTGTAGCAGGAGATCTAGGCGGATAGACAAGTTAATGAGTGAGTCGAGGGTGAATTGGTCGTCACGACAGGCCAGCTCTGTCATAACATCCGGGTTCATTCCCTGGCGAAACTTAGTCATGAGAGCTGGCTCAGTCCATCCACTCTTGGCAGCGATAGTGCGAAACTCCAGGGCATAATCCGCCACGCAGCGTGCACCTTGTTTTATAGTCAGCAGTTCCTCCCCTGTCTCCTCGTTACCGGGAGAGTGATCAAAGACCAGCCGAAAGCGATCCGTCAGCTGTTCCAGGGACGTGATGGCACTGCCTCCCTGCTCCCACACAGCCGTGGCCCAGAGTAAAGCTCCATGAAGTGGGTGATTCTCCGGCTCTCCGGCATCCCTGGGTAGCTTGAGAAAAACAGGGAGCACTGGAGGAGAAAACCCAGACAGCGTGCCGGATCCCCGGCATATTTCTCCGGCGCCGGTATTGGAGGAAACTGCGCAGGTGTCGGTGTAGCGACTGGCGCAGTTTGAACTAGCCTAGCCACCTGCGCAGTCAGGTTGGCTAGCTGCTGTTTCTGATCGCTAATCATTCTACCGTGGCCTTCAATGGCTTGACGCCACAGCAGATCACCCGCTGCTTCCATAGGAATGCAAAGTAATCTGTCACGTTCCGAGGGTGGAGACGGAAGCAGTTGCGGGTGACAGAATCAAGGCAGAATAATCCAAAGGAAGAGTCAAAGTTTGTAGTCGTGAAAACAGTCAGGGGTCAGGCGATCAGGCATACAAACAAAACAAGGCTAGGAAATCGAGGTCAGGGATGTAAACACTGGTCAAATAGACTTAATCTAAACTACAAGAAAACAGGTTAGCAAAACGGCAGCAAGCAAGTCTACTGAACGTATTACTTCGCAAAGTCTGTTTGCTTCCAACACTCAACACTCTTGAAAACACTCAACTCCGAGGAATAAGAGCCAGTATTGTGCGTAAGAGGAATAGGAAAGACAGCATTTTGTACCGGAGAACATTGGATTGGTCTGCATGGCTGAGTACTGCAAGCTGGAGTTTCTGGGTGATGCTACAGGGATGTTCTGAGGCGCAGATCTCTGAGGATGTGCCAGGGGTACGGTTGGTGAGGCATTAGAGGTAGTATGCAGAGGTGCCACTTCTGGGCTGAATCTCTTTCTCCTCCCCGAATTATAAACCCAATCTACATTACAGGAAAGAAAGGTTTAAAGAGTAAAGTGGCATAAAAACAACACAAAGTCTCAGTCTTGATATTTTCCTAATTTTCAAAAAAACCCTTGACACCTCACCAGGAAATTTCTTTCTGTGTTTCTGTTTAAGCCTCCATGTCTCTGCGTAGTAGGGTTTCTTCTGTTCTTCACTCAGGTTCCTCCACCCATTCCCAAGTAGCATGCTGATCTCTGCAAAGCTGGCATTCGGGTTGGCCTTGCACAAGATAGACCGCTGTATCCTCGCCCAAACCATGTAGGCGTTCATGGGCTTCTTGATGTAGCCTTTTCTATTTTTGTAGTTTGCTTGCGGGGGAAAATCATCTTGCGGGGGAAAAACACTTTAAATTAAGTCAAATAAAAATGATTATAAACTAAAATTCTAGTTAAAACAGTGAGCAGAATAGAGGCTTTCAGTACTGTGCAGAAGTCTTAAGCAACCTATTTTCTGTTAGTAGAGATTTTGTTCTAGATTGATCTAGATTATTGATCTACATCTAGACCGTTCTAGTTTATTTTACGTTTCCTGCGTTACTGAGTCGGTACAAAACATTACTTCAACAATAAAATTAAATGTTACAGAAAAATGTTTGCATGTCAGTAAAGAAAAGGTAACATGAACTAACAGACCACTTTTCAGACAAAACACATAATGAATAATCAAGACTGCTGGGTTGTGAAGCCTGTGCAAAGGTCAGAAGAACTGTATCCGATTCTTCATGATGCTCAGTAAAACTTACCGGGCAATTTCCTTATAAAACCGCACAATCCACACCAATATAGTGGCTTTGTTTAGTTTATTAAGATAGCGTTTACTGCGATTTTATAATATTTTTTTTTATACGGAGAAACATTTAATTGGATAATTTCTGAGGGCATCTTATCTTTACAGCATTTCTTTCCAACACTTTAAGTGAGGGGGTTGGGGGTTTCTACAGTAACACTTTTTACTCTGAAATAGTCCGCAGTCTCCTCACCTTCATCATGAAAATTTAAGGGGAAAATTAATAAATGTAAAATGATATCCTGAATATAATATATATATAAAGCTTCTTTGTGACATTGTCTATTGTTAAAAGTGCTATACAAATGAAGATGAAACTGAATTGAATTGAAAATGCATCATTTTTTTCATTAGTGCCGTCCACTAATATTGGCACCCTTGATCAATATGAGCAAAGAAGGCTGTGAACAAAAATACTCTGCTGTCATGGATATCAGACAATTGCAGATTGCGCTATACCAAATAAAACTGAATGGAATTGTTTGTTAAAGTCGAAATTAGAACCCTTATTTGACTAGAAAACAGTTCAGCAGCCCTGACAGGAGCTCGGTCTTGTTCAATACCTGTTCCTGAGGGAAGCTGAGGGAAGCTCACGTCCTCTGTAGCCGCTTCGACGCTGCGCGTGACAGGTGTGACAGGTGTGACAGACTCCGCGTGCGCGACGGTGAAACGCGGCTCCAGTTCAGGATGGAAACTCCAAGAGGAACTTACTTCTTTACAGGACCTCACTGGAGCTGGAGAAGCAGGTGTGTTAACGGTATTATCCATTGTTGTGTTGAATAAACGTTTGTTCTCTCGAGCGTCCGTTCTCTCCTTTCTCTTACAGTTAACCGTTATGGAACAACAGCAGCAGCAGCAACAACAACAACAATAAACAACAGCGCGAGCGCGTTTTCTATTTTGGAATGTCGCGGACGCATTTAAATAAAAACAAACAAAGACGTCACACTGTTGCCTTGACGATAGACGTTCCATATTCACAGATATACGGAAATTAAGGGACCGTCTCTAAAGTTACATACGACATTGTTTTACACTTCAATAGCATTTGAAGGGAATGACTTACAGTCACAAAATTTATGAAAATAAACTATTAAATCATATGTAAATTAGATATGAATTTCACTACCGAATGGGCCCATACACAAAATATACCATCATTTAAAGCTCAATAGCATTTGAAGGGAATGACTTACAGTCATATAACCAGTTGTAAAATGTTCGACTAGGTGTCAGGTATGACACACACCTTCTAGATTTTTGATATTTAACCCTACAATGCATGAACCAAAAAAACCTTCACGAATGCATAAAGGGGGTCGAAATGACCCGTACTGGATTGAATGGTTTTCTTCAAGAAAATAGACGTCCTATTAATGAAATAATTAAAAGAACCGATGATACACAAATGTTTTCATATATCAAACATTTTCATTTGCTTTCTTTAAATTTATTTCTTTTAATGTACATGTTTAGATTGTGGATGGGAGCCACATGAATTCAAAATTATTTACATAGGAAGCACTTCCTGTCAAGCTTTTGAGCCCTCATCTTCCCTGTCACAAGAATAATCCTGGTCCTTCCATTCCTCTGTACCATAAAAGGTGTGTGTCATTTCTGACACCTAGTCGAACATTTTTACAGTTGGTTATATGACTGTAAGTCATTCCCTTCAAATGCTATTGAGCTTTAAAAAACGGTATATTTTGTGTATGAGCCCAGTCTACAGTGAAATTCATATCTAATTTACATATGATTTAATAGTTTATTTTAATAAATTTTGTGACTGTAAGTCATTCCCTTCAAATGCTATTGAAGTGTAGAACAATGTCGTATGTAACTTTAGAGACGGTCCCTTAATTTCCGCATATCTGAGAATCGAACGTGCAACGTCAAAGCAGCTTTATTCCAGTCGACGTCACAAGCGCAAATATAATGATGCGCGAGCCGGGAAGTAGCCAGTCTTAAGTAGTAATGAGTAGTTTGTGTTACAATAAACTGATCTACTTATTTATTTATTTATCTATTTATTTATTCATTCATTCTAAAAGGGGGCTGTTCCAGAACAATTCAGAAACCACACTTTCCTTTTGGTCTGATTGAGTTGACTAATGAAAATGTCTGCTCTTTTGTGTTGTGTTGAATTGAAGAGAAATGTTTACATTTCAGTTTAATGTGACAACAAAAGAACAATAATTTCATACAGTGTTTCTTACACTAGCTATATGGCCAGCATCACACACATAGACACATACACACACAAAGGTCAAAAGTTTGTGGACACACAGCTGAAATGTTTCCCACACACACACACACACACCCATATATATATATATATATATATATATATATATATATATATATATATATATATATATATATATATATACACATACACACACATATATATACACATATACACATATACACATATACACATATATATATACACATATATACATATATATATACACATATATACATATATATATACACACATATATACATATATATACACATATATACATATATATACACATATATACATACATATATACACATATATATACACACATATACATACATATATACACAATATATATACACACATATACATACATATATACACAATATATATACACACACATATATATATATATATATATTAAACGGATGACTTGGAGTGAGATAGTCTGAAAGGCAGCCTATAAGTGTCCAGTGTAGGTGGGAACTCCTTTAATACTGTTTAAAAAGCATCTCAGGGAAAATTCCTCAAGAAATCGGTTGAGAAGACGCCAAGAATACGTTTCTGGAAATTCTAGTCAAAAAGGGTGTTCTTTCCCAAACTGTTGCCAAAGTTGGAAACACACAATTGTATAGAATATCTTTGTATGTATGGAATTAAATTTGTGCCAAAAGTATTGAAAGTACCTTTTAAAGAAATGGGAAAAAAAAAAAAATACAGTGAGAAAGAACAACAACACTGAAACTGACAACAGTGAAATCAGCGGTAAAAAAAATTGAACACGATCTTCAAATAAACAGCGTTCTTTGTTAATAGTTTTCTAAGCTTTGTTTGCCCCAGTCATGGTTAATGAATGCACTTCCAGAGTTTTCATTTATGCCCTACAGAGTTTATGTTTGTCATTCTGGCACAAACCTCTCGTGTGGGTGGGGCTTAACAACAATTTACTCTCATTGGCTAGTGAGAAAATAGTCATATGAGACTACCCAAACCTCATATATTAATTATGAACAAATACTGAATAAGTAAGTAAGCCACTTCCACTACAATATTCAAACACTATAACTACACAGAGAACCGCATCCAGAACGCTCTCCAAAATTCGCCGCACTGAAGTCTCGACTTCCTGGTCAGGGAGTAGATCACTGTTAAGCTCCGCCCACAGCTCAGATTTGTGCCAGAATGGCGAACGTAAACATGCGGAGCGTAAAGGAAAAGTTTAAAACCCTGAGAGCTCATTCGTAAACCATGATTAGTGAAAACTAAGCTTTGAAAACTGTTAACAAAGAACGCGGTTTATCCGAAGACCAAGGCGGTCAAACCTGTTCCAGCATGACAATGCCTCTGTGCACAAAGCGAGCTCCATGAAGACATGGTTCGCCAAGGTCGGAGTGGAAGAGCTCGAGTGTCCTGCACCCTGACCTTGACCTTATACTGAACACTTTTTGGGAAGAACTGGAAAACTGACTGCACCCCAGACCTCCTCGCCTGCCTCCAAAATCTACTGGAAAGTCTTCCCAGAAGAGTGAAGCTTATAGATCTGGAATGGGATGTACAGCAAGTACTTATGCTGAAGCATTTTTGTTTTCCTGGTGTTTTGATGACAATGACTTCGGACAAAACGTCACGTTGGTTTTGGAAAATTATAATTGTATTAGATCACGAGTCAACACCTGTCCAGACGCTAGGAAGCTCATGGGACGAGGGACTAGCTACAGACATACGGTCAACAAAAAGCGGCGCATTCACAGACTTTTCATTTCATTCTCCATAGATTTATTAAAATTTTATTCACCCTCTCTGAACTGATGACATAAACATCATTAAAAAATAAAAGACAAATGGACAGACGAGTATGTATTTATAGTCTCCGGTCATCATTCAGTCATTTTATGTAACTTGATCTTCACAAGATCTGTAGTTGAATAGCCCTGCTCTAGACCATCATAAGAACAGAAGAATCTGATGCGTGACTGTAAGATCTCTTCTCAGTGTTACATGCAACAAAACTCGGAAAATATTCAAACGTCCATAAACACATCATATCTATAAATCACAAAGTCAATGAATCGTCATACATCTTTTTTTTTTTTTATTATTATTGAATACAATCAAGTCCAAAAATTAAATTCCAAAAGAAACGATTTTATGAAAGAGGTGCTTGAATGTGATTTTTTTTTCACACCCTGCCCCCCCCCACACTCGCTTTTTTACAAGCACCTAGTGTTTTCTGAACTGGCCCATGCCTACACCATAATATGCACAGGATTTGTATAATGGTAAAGTATTAAAATAAGAAACTAAACCCCTATAGAATCATCTCAACAGTATTAAAATAAAGATTTGGTCATTTTTTGAAGACAACAGCTTGGTGTGGAATGGAGGGCTCTGTTGATCTGTGTACAGCAGCATATGGGTTGGGTTGGGGTTGGGGTTGGGTGGGGTCGGGGTAGGAGATAAAAGATAACAACAGAAAGAAAAAAAAAAGAAAAAAACGTGACAAACTTCATTTAGACTCGACATGCCTTCCATTGACCCTACAGCCGACATGCCATCCTGTGACGCACACAATGAGTGTTAACACTGATCTGAAGTGATCCAACATAAAGATGCACTTTAAAACACTTTAGTCCATTTCATGCATGTTAGTTTGGAGTTTTATGAGGCATTAGAAACATTAGAAGAAAGTGCCCTAGTGTGACCTTTCATCATTTAAAAACGAAACTTCAGAGGAATTCAAATAGAACGCCCTCCTTCCTGCAAATTCATGACGTTCAGATCCTCCCAGCCAATCGTTCCCTGGTCAGCACCCCTACAGCTGATGTTTTATACGCAGCCTATCATCGCAGAGAACCTCTCACAGTGGCTTCTGGACAAAACACGCTGACGTCGTCCTGTTTCTGGCCTTCTAAAGCGATCGATCGAACTGCTAAAAAGCAACCTTTTCATCGTCAGGCACTCTTCCAGGACCGGGTAGATTAGATTCTCACTCGGCCATGACATCAGTATTAGGGGTGGAAGAGGAATCTAACCACTCGACCTAATATCACCTTTTATATATATATATACACACACACACACACACACACACACACACGTTTGTTCACCATGTATACCTGTAGATCATATCATTTCTTCCAGACTTCTGCACATTATATCCTGAAATCTAATACAACCGTAAGACAAATAATTAACATCCTTCATATTATAATCCCGTAAGACAAAGACAAACCGTTGTACGGCAGCATAAAAAGATTCTGTTTGTTGGAGTGTGAATGTAACGGATTAGCGGTAAAACAAGGAGGTAAAAATGAAACGGATTAAGGACTTGTGCTACTCCTTTGACTTTCTGAGCTTGTTCCCTGCATACCATCTGAGAACTCCATAAAACGACGCAATAATTTATAGTTATATTTCTTCTTCGCAAATGGAGGGGGGGGGGGGGGGAAAGAAAGAAGATATTTACACACACACACACAAAAAAAAAAAAAAATCAATCAAATCAATCGATCGATCGAGCGCTCGCAGCATTTAAGTCACAGCATGAACAGTGGAAGTTGAGGTAATTCCTGAATTCAAATGGGCTTAAAATGGAGAAAGGGAGTATGTGAAAATGACAGCGCAAATAAACACACATCTGAAAGTGATCTTTGCATTTAACCAGCCATTGGCAAACATGCCAGACCATAAGAGTTTTTAGTGTAACTTATCAAAACAAAACAAAAAAAAGCATTCAATCACACATCCATCCATCCCTCATTCACTCACTCACTCACTCACCCAAGGAAAACAGATTTAAGACACTCCCCAAACATCTGTTAACGTATGATGATATTAAATGATTGAAGGGTCCAGACAATGGCTAGTTTTGTCAGTTTTGTCCATTTTACTGGATGCAGCTCCTTCTCTCGGTTAAGAAGGTATTTTTGGACCATTTCTTTTCAGTGTTGGTTTTCCTTCATTGTCCAAAGTTGCCAAAGTTAGGGAAGGCCTGTGGTTTGGGTTGTAACATGGCAGAGCTCATGCTCTGGCCCATGCCAAGGCCACCCGTGAGGCCCAAGCCAGTAGATGCCATGTTCATTCCCATTAAACCCTGATTGGCGGGCATTCCTCCTACGGCCATGGAACCGATTCCCGTGTTGCCTGTTGCCATGGTTGGGGGCATCATCATACCCATGTTTCCGCTCGCCATCACAGGGTTCATGGCTGGTCTAGCAGGCACAGGCTGGGCGTTAAGTGTCATTCCGGCAAAGTTCTGGGCGACCAGGTTCACAGGAGGCTGGACACCTGAGTGAAGTAGGTGTAAAGAATAAGAAGCTTTGTTAGCCAACTTTCCATTTCAATTTCAACATGATTATATAATTATCTTGACCCTGTTTGGAGTAATTCCAAAATCGAACCTGCTGGTTACAATGATAATTGCATACACGCTACCCTAACCTAAGCAGAATTATGCAAACGATGACATCACCTTGCTGCATCATAGTGTTGAGGCTAGGTTGTGAAGGCTTGGGAGGGTTCATGCCCATAGACAGAAAGTCCAGGCTGATGTTGACGCTTGGGTCAGACCACGTAGCGGGCATTGAGGCTTTCCCTCCTGGTTTCTGAACTCCCATCTGCTGAGGCAACAAAGGACCTGCTAAACTGTGCACAGGCCCCCCTAGAGTCTAAATTAATGGAAAAGCACGATAGTAATAAAAATATTTCTGTTGCCGAATCGTCTACGTTGAGCATAGATTTCATTAACCGTGTTTGAGGCTCTTAAACAAACAAACAAACAAACAAACAACCTCAAATTAAATCACCACAATTTCCAGAGCTACCTGTGATCTGGACATAGAGAACTCTGTGCTCTGGGGGCACATAACGAAGGTCATGCTTTGGGAGGCATTCAGACCGCTCTGATTGGGGCCCATCAGGTCAAAAAGGTCAGCAGAAGGAGGCTGGGTGGAGGGCGGGGCATCGCTGAAAAGATCCGGGACAGCAGACGAGGCTGTAGACGCGGCAGGTGGACTGGCTGAGGAGAAGGTGCTCCAGTCACCAAACTCTCCGTTGCCAGTTGATACTGATCCTGAAAGCACAGGGTTTGTATCTTACCCCTCTAAGTACCGGAAGTGCAATTCTGTCAATGAACATTACGTCCTTTGCGGTTAAATTATTATTTTTAAAAAAAAACAAAACAAAACAACAATATTCTAGCACAATTAAACAAAAAAAAAAAAAGACAAAAAACGTCCTCAAGTGGTACGGTTCATTTTCGTGGCAACACCACACCTTTCCGAACACCACGGCACCATACAGGACGCTCACAGAGGCACGTCTATGCACGAGCCTCTCCACCTCCACTCAGAGATTTGGTGTTGTCAGGAGAGACGATGCAAGTAATGGACACTGACGGGTGTCTGTCCCCATAAGCCTCAGCAGGTAGCTGCTCCATCTGGAGCCCTCCATCACTCATCAATATTTTACCTGACCTCTGTCTGAGTCAGATGGAACACGTAAGCCCTTCCAACACACGCGGAGGAGCTACCAGACACACGTCGCTCCCTCTGCACGGATCCACAAAAGACAAATACGAGCTGGGACACCAAGTTTTATGCATAATTATTCTCCCTGATATTTGGACATCTTCGAAACAGTGCCTATTAATATAGTTGATATATTTGAACGAAACCGCAAGGAAAACGAGCTTTTTCAGTCATTTATTCAACAGAAATGATATTCTTCTGTGGAAAAAGTAAGTATACCCTTGGCCTCAGAAGCTAGTATCGCCCCCTTTAGCAGAAATAACTTCTTGTAGGCTTTCTTGTAGACTTGCTGGAAATTTTGAACAATCCAATGGGAATCAATTTTGATTCAATGGGGTTCAAATCCGCGCTTTGACTGGGCCGTTCCGTAACCTGACGTTTTTTTTCTTTTTGAGCCATTCCTCGGTGGATTTGCTCGTGTGCTTAGGATTATAATCCTGTTGGAAGGTCCACTTTCAGTTCTACTTCAGCTTTCAGACAGATGGCCTCACGTTATCTTCAAGCACACTTTGATATGATGCAGAATTCATAGTCGGATCAATGAATGCAAGCTGTCCGGTCCCTGCGGCAGTAAAGCAACCCCAAGCCATAACGTTTCCACCACCGTGCTTCACAGTTGGTATGAGGTGCTTCTCCTGAAAACCTGTCTTTTTCTTTTTCTTTCTTTTTTTAAAACTGTCTGCGCTGTTAGTCTGGCCAAACAACTCTATCTTTGATTCGTCTGTCCAAAGCACATTATTCCACAAAGGCCTGGTCTTCGAGATTCGCTCTTCTATTTCTGAAGAAATAAACACACAAAAAGGACAAAATGTGTATTTTCTTGCTCTGGAGTGGACAGAAAAAGTAGAACTGAATAAATACCTTTCTTAATACACATGTTGTCCTTTTCGTGTGTTTATTTATCGACGAATAGAAGAGCGAACGTCTCAAATCTGCGAACGTCCGATATAAAACTACATGAAACTTTACCGCGGTGTCATTTTGACTTTATTCTCGAACTATTACGACTTCATTCTCATAATCTTAATTTATCTGTTTATCTATCTATCTATTTATTTATTTATTTATTACGTGGCACTAAAACGCCGTCGTACTAAAGAACCATCCCGTCCAGGTTAAAACGCTCAGAGGATTATCATTTGAGGGATCGGTAAGGCAAAGACAAAGGAACAGAAGAGTCGAAAATAGGCACGTTGTCTACTGTATGCTGAGAGTGTGTGGATAGAAGCGGCACACGTACCAGCAGCTGAAGGGAGACTGGCAGAAGCAGCTGGGGAGGAAAAATCTGCAAAGTCAGCAATGAGGTCCGAGCTCCCACCTACGGAGAATCGGCGTTAGACTCGTAGTGACGGACGGGATTTACGTCGAGTGAAAAGTAAAAAAAAAAAAAATCACAAGATAAGGAAAAACGAACAATTTCAAATATTCGTTAACACTACTGAATACATATAGAAATGGACTACATCATAAGACTCTTTACTTAAAGGGACCAGAAGATGCTGAGCGGCTGAAGAAATAACGAACGACGGCAGCATCTGTGCGACTGACACGCATTCGTTCCCGGACTTACCATCACCATCTGGACCATGCTGTACCTACATCTCGAAATCGTTTTCTCAGAAAGGTTCCGATCTGAACACACAGCCCGAGTAGAGCGGTACAAGGTACTGCTTGCCTTGAGCACGTGCAGTACTTCACACGTGCTCAAGGCAAGCAGTTCTTCCTCACGTTTTTTTTTTTTTTTTTAAAAAAGTGAAAAGCGGGAGGTGAACGTGGAGCTGCTCAGAGGTAGACGTTTCAGGCAGTTATGAAGGCAAATACAAATTACTGTAGAGAATATATTTTTTTTAATTAACTACATTCAAAAAGTCAAACGCGTGTTTTGCTATTAATATCTTTACATTCGCTGCTAGCTGTAGGATTCCATTTATCTGAAGACCACGATCGGGCCGTCGAAACGATCAGATGTGCTCCTGCTCGGCTGGAACGAAAACCCGCAGGATAGAAATAATCGGGCGGCTTTACCTGAAGGTGCTGGCCGAGTCGTTTCAGAGTCCACTACGAGCAGATCGGAAAGCCCTCCGATGGAAGATTGACTGTCTGAGGTCTAAAAACAGGAGGAAAGATGCCGAGTGAGAAAAAGAGAAAGAAACCACTTCCACAAGAGGGCAGTATGGGCACAGACATTTAAAAACAAACCTGGCTTTGGAGAGAAAAACGCTGTTCCTAACATCTAAAGCAGCATACGTGGCCTACACGATGTATGCCGTTTTACACGGCTCAAACGTGTGAGACACGTAATCTTAACGAGAACACCCGCGCACACACACACACACACTGTACAAATCTCATTTCAGATTGTTCGGTTATGAGGCGTTT